>NW_018164718.1:94880-99410 GCF_001263595.1 Phalaenopsis equestris | reverse complement strand
TAAGGTCAAAGGAAAAAAATAAATTCTATCCTATGACTATAAGCTGAAGCTCCAAGAGGTAGGACTTATACCTGTCGAAGTGACAATGATGCCTCGGGAAGGACAAGAAAGTTGAGGTTCAGCTACGAAATTGGAAATGCTCCAAACAAAAGGACTTACACCCCGTCTAGGTCGGGGAGCCTTCTCCCTAGGCGCACTAGACAACCACCTATAAAAGGTATGTTAGGCCAGTCAGGTTGAAGAAGCACGGGGCCTCCTCCTTGAGACATTCAAATATGAATGCCGTTATCTAGAGCAGTTATCTAGAGCGGTCCTAGGCCCTATTAATTGCCCTATTAATTTATGCAGGAAAGTAAATGTTGAAATTTTTAAATCCTAAATATTTTAATCATAAATTTTAATTATCTTGAATATTTTATTTAGGCTTTTTATGATAGAAAGAAATAAAATTTTAAGGTCCTTAATGAGTGATCCCGATATTTTTTATACATAAGGATTTATTAAGTTGACACAACTACTTGAAGATTTTAATCCCCAGTAATAGCACAAAAAATTTGATCTCAAGCAAAGTAAGATTTCAATTATATTTATAGGGATTCTACGCAAGTATACATATCGTTATCAAGTAATATAGAGCTTTATGATTAAGCCTCGAATATCGATCCCATGGAGATCGAGGTTAATCACGTCGACTTTCAAAAGAAATTCTAATCTAGAATAATATGCCCTAGCTTGGAAGGTCGATAAATGTTTGGTTTTGATTATATCCTACAATTATCACTACAATACTACTTCTGATCATAAACTAAAATACTTAGTGAAAATCAGAAAATGAGGTTTAATATATTAAAATTACTCTTCCTCATGCAATGAAATTAGTGACGTGTAAAAGTAAAACAAGTAGTGAGAGATATTGTGACAAATAGGAGCAATTATATTTTTTACCCTTAATAGAGATGTTATAAAGAACATTGGTTAATCTAAAGTTTGAATAGTTATGAAGACGGGCTAGGCAAAGAAGATATTAGCTCTCACTCTAGAGTTCTCTCTTATCCCTCCACCTGGAGGCTAACATCTCGCATCAAAACCTAAAATAATAGACCAAATTAGGGGGCTTTAGTCTGTAACTCTAAATTTCTCTAATTCTACACCCATTAAAGATTATTTCCCTATTTATTTTCACTCAACCATATGGACACATTTTTATCCATACAATATCATGTGACTCTACCACAGTTAATTAAGACAACACCATCCCAGAATGTTCTCACAACAGATTTTAACATGCAAGTTGATCAAGTTTACATGTAAATGAAGAAAAAAGTAAAATCATCACAATATATTCTCACTCTACACAATTTTATATCCTACACATGCATATTAATTCATTACAAGAGGGAAGAGTAAAGAAAACTACTCACTACATATGGAGAAACAACAAGAACTTTTTATTGAACAAGACTTTGAAATCATACAAACAAAGTACTAGATTCAAATCAAAATACAATAAAAATATTTATCTTAGATCGAAATCAAACTCTCATTGTATAGCAAAAGTAATCTCCTTACAATCCTCTCTAAGAACAAAGTAAAAAGAAGAACAAAGTAAAAAGACAAAGTAAAAAGAAAAGAAGAAATCTCTCTCTCTCTTTCTCTCTCACCTTATCGCCCCACTTGGGGCTCACACCTAAGCCTTCTTCTCCTCTTCTAATTGATTCCAAAGTCCAAGATTTACTTTAAAAACATTTCCAAAGCTTTTTAATAATTTTCCAAGAGATGCATAAGTGTTTCTTCAAAAGTGTTCATATTCATTGAATCTTCTAAATGGTGTCTGAAGTACCTCTTCAAAACTACTTATAACCACCCCAAATTATTCTAGAAAATTGTCACCTGCACCTAAGCACCGTTTTTTGGGTGCTTAAGCGCCCCCCTCTCTCTCTGGTGGCGCCTAAGCGCCATATTTGGGTGCTTAAGCACCGGGCACAGGCACCTAAGTGCCTGGTTTCGGTCCCCATGGCTCCGGTGTGCCCCGATTTGAGTCGATTTGCTCTGATTTGCTCCATTTTGATCCATTTTTGTTCCTCTTGCTCCAATCACTTCAAATTCTTCAATTTGATGTACCTACAACCAAAAACACAGAAAAACATACTTTTAAAGTGTAATATCATTTATAAAATAAAGTATGAAAAATAATACATTTTTAGGCGTATCAATGAGCCTAAATTATATCGTAAAAACTCATATCACAGAAAAAAATAAGGAAAACACATACAAGTGCGGACATACAATATGATGCAAAAAATAAAGTAAGTCAAATCAAGATAATAAACAGACCGGTGTCGCTGGGTCAGCAACATATCCCAAAAAAGAAAAAGGAGGTCGGACTCCGCATATACATGTCCAGTCCCAATTCCATACATCAATATAAAATGCAGAATTAAGATAAGGGGCACGAGCATCTGCTCCTGATCCCCTCCATGTGGTTCCCGCGTCAAATGCATCAGAACCCGTATCATATCTTATTTCTGCTCAAGTCTCTCCTAGAGTCTAAAAAGTGCATAGGAAAAAAAGACTCAATTCTGCATGAAAACTAGTGTTAACGGGAAAACTCACATGCAAATGACGTATCATAAGTCATGTTTTAAAAGTGGAGGAGCTAATAGCACCTGCAAGCAAAAAGAGTTAGAAATCATTACTTGCTCCCTCATAGCGATATCTGTGTGTGTGCATATAAATATGCATGACCCCTACAGAAAAGTGTCCTAACACACTACCACACACATGCAGCATGCAGTGACACCACAAGCACAATGCAAAAGAAAGATTTCTGGCTAGGACAACCAATTCAGCAGAGAACAATAGTCAGACATCAAAAAGTCTACCTAAGTACCTGCACCCTAAATCCTAGCCTAGCACACCATCTAACAAAAAATGCGTCAACTTAATATCTAAGTGCGGGGTAAGTCTGGTATAGTATGACTTTGGTAGGGTCGTCATACCAGTCACATCCTAAAGATCTGAAGGATCTAAAGGGTGTCACAAAGAGCGGTGACACAAGTTAGATCTATTAGATCTTTAGCATAGTCGTACTCGTGTCAATCCCGATGACTTAACTCACATTGCTCACCGGGATCAACCCAGGAAACAATGCTCGTTAAGGCACCGCGACCGACACAGGGTCACTCTCCTAACGAGTCTGGCTCGCTACCCATGCAAACATGCAAATGCTAGTGCAAACGGTCATGTGACAAAAGCGATGAATGTACCATGAAGCAGTGCCTTAGAAAAAGATGGGCATGCCGTGGAGGCAGCAACCCAAACAAATGGGTGTACTGTAGCGACAGTGACCCGAGGGGTGGGCGTGTCGAGAAGGCTGCAGCCCGAAGAAGGTGTGTCAAGGTGGTAGTGACCGAAATGGATGCGTGTGTCGTGACGGCAGTGGCCCGAAAAAGGTATGTCGAGGCGGCAGTGAACAAAAGAGATGGGCGTGTCGTAGCGGCAATGGCTCGAAGAAGGTGTGCTACTGCTGAGGTGGCTGTGACCAAAAAGGACGGGTGTGTCGTAGCGGTGGTGGCCCAAAGAAGTGCAACACAAGCAAATGATAATGATCATGCAAGCTAATACATAAAATATGCAACATGCAAGCAAACACGCATGTAATATAATGCAAAAGCAAACAAACATGCAAGTAATCGATCAACCGGACTGTTCAAACCAAAGTGATCAGTCTACCGGACTGGAGCAGTCGGTCGAACCAAAGTGAGACGCTCATCGAGTCGGAGCGGTCGATCAAAGCGAAGTGAAATGCTCGTCTGGCCGGGGTGGCCGATCGGAACGAAGGAAGATGCTAGTCGGGCCGAGGAGGCCGATCAGAGCAAAGTGAGAGGCTCACTGGGCCGGGGCGGCCGATCGAAGCTAAGTGAAATACTCACTCGGCTGGGGCAACAAATCGAAGCAAAGTGAGATGCTCGTCGGGTCAGGGCGGCCGGTAGCAGCGAAGTGAAAGTGCTTGTGTGCTCCATGCAAAAATGTAATGCAATCCAAAGTAAGAAAACATGCAGGTAACCAACCAGGCTCGCTCATACTAACGACCTCACATGGGAGACTTAAGGTTTAGACCTTTGGATGTGTGGCACTGCCGTTTTTTTCTTTGGTGAGGAAATGTGAGGAATTTCTCCCCGTATCTCTGAGGGGGAAACTATCCACGACGTCGTGAAATATGATAGCTACAAAGCTTTTCATATTTTGCGAACTTCTCTAGACTTTGAAAAGCGAGCCAACTACAAAGCTTCTCTCGCTTTGCAAAGTTTGACCTCCCAACTTCTCCAAGTAAAGCTGAGGAATCCAAAGGGGAGTGAGGGACTCTAACCCATCAGAACTTGTGCTAAGGCTCACAACAATAGGAGACACTCAGCTCTACGGAGAGTGTTTGACTTAACTCACATTGCTCACCGGGATCAACCCAGGAAACAATGCTCGTTAAGGCACCGCGACCGACACAGGGTCACTCTCCTAACGAGTCTGGCTCGC
>NW_018164718.1:68666-86506 GCF_001263595.1 Phalaenopsis equestris | reverse complement strand
CAACGAGATTTCAATTCTGATGACCGACAGCTTCTTACGGGCAAACTCCACACCAAAAATAGTGTCGACAGCTACGCACGGGAAATCCTAACCTAAAGGCTAGATCTAGGAAATTCAACGGCTTATCACGCAGGCGTCATCGTGCTGACCCATGCCGGCGCACGCACCCCATGTGGGCGATCAAACCCACACGCCTAGACTCCAATATTCCTAAGGCTCGCTATGAGGTAGGGAATCTCACCACCGTGACAGTTGTAGACACATTTAATTTGCTTGCTCCAAGATCGCCAGCGTCTGATCCATGCTCCATTGTGCCTCGTAGAACGTGCAAAAGACAACAAAAAGACCCAATGAGGGCAGGATTCGGGGAGGTATGTGAAGTTCATGAAATAAATATCACAACACATGAAAATGTGACCGGTATGTACCTTTGTGCAAGGGATCGGACAGTAATATATGTCACAATGTTGTTGTCGTCTCACTAATAGTGAAAGCTTCAACGAGGAAGAGGCAGTGAGGTCGTCGCATCTCTTGGGCTGCTGGCCGCAACGAAAAGGAAGCCGGTGAAATTGTAGGCGGAAAAGAAAGGAGGCAGCCGAGGAAGATCCAAAGGGGAACTAATCCAGTGTAGGGGTGTCGTCGACTACTTTGTGAAGAAGGAAGGAGTTTGACAATGATCTGCAAAGGCGTTCAGTGGTAGAGAGATCCGACAGACAGTAACCGACGAGGAGGATGAAAGGTCGGACGACGAGCTCGGGCCTCAGTTTTATGTGAGATCCGAGATAGGTAGGGCTAGCGCTTCAACCATAAGAGCTAGGGAGGCTTGAAACAAGGTCGACGAGAGCGAGGTGGCCGGTGAAGACTTTGCTAAAGGGCGGCCAATACAACGTCGTGCTAACGTTGCATACCAAAGGTCGAGCGAACTTCAGCCGAGGAGGAAGGGATGGCGATGGGGGTCTTGTCGGTGAGGAGAACCTCTGCGATGGGATGAGGCATCGACCAGTTACTTTTCATGAGGGAGAAGATGGGGTGTGGCGGGTGCGAGGGTTTGTGATCGGGAGATATGGGGAGGGAGCGATAGTTTTATAAGGGTTAATATATAATAATTATAATTTTATATAATAATAATAATAATAATAATAATATTATTATTATTATTATTATTATCCTTAGTGTATTTTCAGCTTCTACACGTCCTCATAGTGAAGTGGATGTCCTTCCCAACTAAAATCAACGTTCCAGACGCGTTCGCGCAGTCCCTTTCGTCATATGGGGTCATTCGGATCACTTTTTCGACTATCGTGTCAAAAATGATAATTTGAGCATTTTCACCTCGACGGCGGAGCCGTAGCAAAGTGAACATCCTCCGTAAGTGAAATTGACATTCCAGACACACTCATGTGACTCATTTCGTCGTCTGGTGTCATTCGGACAAATTTGCTGGCGATTGGGTCAATTTGAGTCAAATTTGCGCGCGGCGCGATGAATGATATTTGTCGACCCGATGGAAGTCGTCCAACGTGTCAAAGGTCGACCGACCTTCGCGTAAGCAAAAGCCAAAGCCTAGCAGAATGAACCTGGCTACGTGTCCCTCAACACGTGACGAAAGGTCCTAGGTGGGTGTCTAAACTATCGAATTGCCGCGGACATGTCGTAAGCTATCCTGAGTCATGCAGGTGGACACCTTACACTCGTGACATAAAAAATTGATGCCAACAGTGACATGCTCAAAATATATGCTAGACGCACGAAGTGATCTGACTAGGAGAGATGTTGTTGTTGAACGGTATCGATATTGAGTGATCAAGATAACCCTATCAAAAGAGCAAAACATCAAAACATAATCACACATCAATGTACTCCGATAAAATATGAGTCAACTATAAAACTAATACAACATGTTATTTGATATGGCAGGCCGAACCAACCAAATCGATCGAGAATATCAATGAGGTTAGATAATCAGGAAGATCTAACCTCAAGGGTGATTTCATAAGCACCAACAAAGATAATTCACTAGGGATTCCCCGCCACTTAGCATGGTAACTCTTGTCGGGGAGGTTTATGGTATCTCAATAGAGACATAGATAAGTTAGACAAGCAGGTCAACTGAATAATACCAAAAGAGCTGAGTTGAATCACAGGTCCAACAATAAGGTACCATAATAAGCATTGGAGAAATAACTTTCACTATAGATCCCTTAAAACTAACTAGGTAGTTCTCTCAGGGGAAGCTTTAATGGATATTTCCTGCAATAATTGAGTAAGGCAGTTCTCGTCGAGGAAAATACCGGGGCAATTGTTAGACATCAAAATTATCTTTGACTAAAAACATGAATCGAATAAACAATTGATAAAGTTTAAAACCGATACGACATGTTGCCTTGCTAAGACAATGGAAATTGACCAAGTCAAAAATATCAAAGAGGTTGGATGACTAAAACATACTAACCCTATATATGATATTGACACTAAAGATTTTGGCATCCAATAATGGTTGGTCAAAACATAACACACAAATTGTATAGGTGTTTAGTCCTGAGGCTAATCCAATTCTAGCCTCTATTGGGATTTTAATCGTAACCCTTATGAGCTATCAAGCTCCTCCAACCTATGTTAAATATTATTGTCGCTATTAACATTATTGCTTATAGCGAGTAGAGCAAGTGATTTTGATGCAGAATTATACCCTCTATTATCTAACTTATTAAATATAACAACTACTTAAACAATTAAAATTAATAACACGTCTGCATCATGCATGCTAGTTATCTTCCTAAGGTTGCCTCTATCAGATAGTCATTAAAAATTAATTGTCACTATCCCCTCGATCAGTGCACACTTTCTCAAGTGGGTTAGACGCGAGCAATCTCTCAGCTACAACATCAATTATGAACCTCAATGATCCGACCAACCCATGATAAAATATTTGAATTATGAGCCAATTTGGTAGACATGACATGGACATTTTTTAAGTAGCTCCTTAAATCTCTTCCTAGCTCTGTATATTGATTCTCCATCTAATTGAGCAAGTGAGATGATATCATTCCTATTTTATGCATTTTTGGATGGAAGGAAATACTTTGTAGGAACTTATGGACTAATTCATTCCATATGATAATAAATTCCGATGCTAGAGGAATTGAGCAACATCTTATCCTCATCCCAATGTGAGAAAGAGAAAAGTCTAAATCTAACAATACTACAGTAGACAAAGTTATATTGAAAGACAACAATCAATTTGAGGAAGCCAATTAAGTAGAGGCAAGGGCCTTCTGTGGGTAATCTGCAAAATTTATTATTTTGTACTATATGAATAGTGATGTGTTTGTGTTAGAAAATATTTGATTTTATAATAGGGTTGTTGATGCTTAAGTGAATCTCTTGAGCTGTTAGGTTAGTAAACTCCCTAAGCAATCTAGGCATGACATTTGGTCTGAGTGTGTTGTGTTCATCCTGAGTTATGTTTTGACATCTCTTCTAACTTCTTTTCAAGACTTTTCAATTTTTTTTATTTTTTTTTACTGTTAAATCTAGTTAAAGGTTGTAAGGCACTAGTTCCAAAATTTTGGTCCTACACATACACAACTATAACAATATAGTGAAGTGGTCATAAGCTAACAAAGTTATTAAGTCACAATCAAATCACTAAGAAAATGACACTAAGCAACTAACATTTTAAAAATAAAAAAACAAACAAAACACAAAATTTTCACAATAATGAGCGAGCTGCAAAATAAGTGCACTAAATTAGCATTAAAATAGGAAGCACATAACGCAATATATTTTTATAATTTTGATGTATCACATGAAATAACAAATGAATTGCAGTAAACATACAATATTACAATTTTCAAGTCAAAATCCTAACAGTAAAAAAAATTCAGCACTAGTACGTTCTTTGTGGCCAATCGACGCTTTTGAAGCAATGATCTATGACTCACATAACAAACTACTACTTTAACTTTGAACTACAGTCTCTTCAACAAGCAAGAGCTACAACCACCATCTACAACATTCACGGTGGATTAGTATTTTCATAGCAATCAACAACGATCTTCATAGCCCATTATGACTATTCTTACTAAAATATCGTTATACAACAACTTTGTAATTCTCTCTTCTCTTACTTAGAAGAAAAGTGAGCCAACGTACTCGTCATCACATAGTAAATTATTTTAATTAGGCTATGTCATATGTTATTTTCCCTTTACATGGTTTTTCATGTAAGAACATATGTTGTCTCCATCTGTCACCTTAATTAGAAACGTGTGTGCTGGATTTTCGTGCAATACTAATATGTTAAATAATCACTGTAACGTCGTTAATCTTTGACACACATCAACATCTTTTTTATTATGATCACTGGTTGATAATTATATCATATGAAGACTGAGATTTATTTGTTTAAAGATACACACATTGAAGCTTTATCATAATGAATCATTATAGTTAAAGAAAAGCGGTACTTAATGAATGATGATGATACCAAACAAAAAATATTTCAATTTATTATATTTTTTAAGCTTTCACAACATTAAAGTTTATCGCTTATGTTGCATATTACATTTAAAATCAATTTTAAGACATATTTTTTTCAAATAAAAGGAGCATCTAATTAAATATAAAGTCAAAATTCCTAAAATATATTGGGGTTTTTACATACAAGACACTCAAAACATAACTTATTTACATATATTACACCAAAACTTTATTATTTACATATAAAGCACCTGAAATTCCTTAATAAACACAGAAGTAGCACTACGTCCTACTCCGTTAACTCCTTAAGCTTGCAATGAAGCCACTCGACTCCTCCCATAGTCCCATGATCATCCGGCTGCCTCTCTCCATGCTGCTTTTCATTTCAAGGACATCATTCTCTCCTTCCTCCCCATAAACCCCCTCTCGGCCATCAAAATTGTACGCCACAACGCCACTCACAAAGTTTTCTCTGATCTCTCTCCCATCCCCCTATTTACCTATTTTACAACCAACCAAAACCTCCTCAAATCCCTTGAAACTGCTTGACTTGAATCTCAGCACTAGGGACGACGATTTGCAGCGTTAAGGACTTTGGGGCTTCGATTGAGGCCTCTAACAAGATCCGCCAAATCAAAGTCCGCCTGCATGACATAGCTAGCGTAGCTACCACCTCTTTGCCATCATCCTCTAGCAAAGTAGCCGAAGAAAGTTAACAGAGTAGGATTAGAGAATTTTAGGTGCTTTATATGTAAATAATAAAGTTTAGGTGTGATATATGTAAATAGGTATATTTTGAGTGTCATGTATGTAAAAAAACCAAATATATTTTATAACACCTTTTAAATATGAAGTTTAAGGCTCGTTTTGGCGCAACAGCAGCTTCTCAGCTTTTCAACTGCAACTGCGTTGCCATAGAAAGCTGTTGCAGGGAAGCTGACTGTATGTATGTTGTAGCTTTGTGAAAATACCTGTAGCTCAGCTGTTTATAGAAAAATGACCATTATGCCCCCTATTTCGTGAAGTTGTTTAAAACATAACTGTGACAGCGACATATTTGATACTTCAAAAGCAAAAATTCATTTCAAAACACAACAAAAGTTCATATACACCGCTCACTAAACATGACTCACATTATTGTCACTTTTTTTTACTTCTCTGTCTCATTTCACAGTGCATGCTTGTGTGCGTGTGAAATATGTTTCTCTTATCACCATAATTTGAATGAAATACTCAGGGAACGATACCAATGAGTCTTATCATTTGGGTTAGAATCTAATTTCAATTAATTAAAACTAAATTCACCTAAAAACTCCATCAATATAAGACAGACATAAACCAACTTATTACACAACAATTCTCAAAATACAATAATGAGACACTACTTCATGCCAGTTGTTTTACAATTCACATTAATATTCCATAGAATTACTCCAAAATCTACAGAGAAATTTCAGGCTGTAATGGACTGATGCTACTATTAACAGAGTTACAACATAAATCTGAATTCAGAATTCGGAAACAATGATATCAATAAATAGCCATGTTTTCATGTTCTGCTTAATAATCAAATATTCTCAAGGTCTCCCTATTCTGAATAGATAATCAACTACTTCATACCCACTTCCCCTAACCTAGTTGTAACATTCGAAAGACACATAATTAGTCTAAGCTAGAATTAAGATCAAGTAAGGAATAAAATATCAATTCATATTTAATTTCAACGGATAACATTTTATTATTCATCCAAAGCAAAGAAGCATATATAAGACGTTTCATTTCCAATTTGTCAGGTTGCTTCGCGAAAATCCAGGCTTGGATCCTTAGAAATAACACCAGAGAGAACAAAACATTAGAGAGTCTTTTTGTAGCGAAAATCCAGGCTTGGATCCAACATAGAAATGTTAAGAAATAACACCAGAGAGAACAAAACATTAGAGAGTGTTTTTGTAGCGAAAATCCAGGCTTGGATCCTCGTTTGACGGGAAAGATGTAATGGCGGTGACAACGATGGCAAGAGGGTCGATCCTACACCTCTGGTTGATCATCTCCTCTACTTTTTCTGGGCTTCCGGAGAAGAGAGCTTCAACAGAGCCATTCCTTTGGTTCCTTACCCAACCTCGTAGGCCAAGATCCTTCACGTTCTCCATCGTTCAATCTCAGAACCCTACACCCTACACACGTCCCTTTATCTCCACACGCACGATTTTCACAACCGTTGCCGGAGGAAGAACATCGGAAGTTGCAGTTGCGATATCAATACTCCTTATGCCTGTTTTCTAATCTAAAAGGGGCACGAGGGTAAAAGTCGCATCGAGGAAGCTGGGCCGCGACATATAACCTGCTTTCGACTTTTGCACCAAGCCGCAGAAAGTTACGGCAGTAAAGTCGCCAGCAAAAAAACCGTGGTGCCGCCCCGTGCCGCATGCCCCCTGCCCCCCAAACATAGCCTAATTTCCTATCATAAATTTTGATGTGTTTTTTATGGAAGTTGAACCTTAATGACAAATAAGCTAAATATTAATTATTAGTAGTTAAAACATACTTTAAATTTGAGTCTTATAGTTGAAAAAAGAATTCTCTATTAAGGCTATGTTTGACGCAATTGTAGCTTCTCAGCTTTTCAGATGTAGCTGCACGACCCTACGAAGCATCTGCAAGGGAAGTTCGCTGCCTGTTTGGGGTGGCTGTGTGAAAACAACTGTAGAGTAGCAGTTTTTGAAAAAATTACAATTTTTCCCATATTTGTTTAAAATAGAACCGTGCCAACAAAATTTTTGATACTTCGAAAGCATAAATTTATTTCAAAATATGACAAAAATTTAGATGCATAACTCACTTAACAGTGATAACTGAAAATGCTAAAGAAAAAAAAAAAAAAAACTAATAATAACAAAAAAGCTCAAGTCAGATTTTTCCTTGGTTAGCAATAGATTCTCAACTAAATTCAAAAGATTTCTAGAGCATAGAAAATTCTTCCCAAACATGTTGCAAATGAGAAGGTTCTAAGATATCGTTATTCCGAAGCACATGACACAATAAACGGTCATCTAGTGCATATAGGGTATTTCTTCTGAATAAAAAATTGACTTGACATATGGAAAATAGTGAACAAATATCAGATTAAGAAACTATACTTCAGAGCAATATCTTACTCATAAGCTTCCACCAACCAACTTAAAACAGAAGCCGAATGAATTGTTAACTTGATAGATAAATTATTTACATATTGGCTTGCATCACAGCATGCTTCGAAAATGTGGAGCTTATCTTGGAAGGCTAATGTGGAGCTTCATTTAGATCTCAATCCTTGTCATATTTAATTAGTAATTCTATAGTTTGTCATTATATTAAAAGGTTTACGATAATATCCAATTATATGCTCCAAAAAATTAAGAACTCTAGTGAACCACAGAGCTACTCACAGGCCGTTTGACATATCCAGCTACTCATAGGCCGTTTTCCCGCTGTAGCCTTGTGAACCACAGAGCTGGCTTCAATGGAGATGCAGGGCCTCCATCTTGGGAGGATGACACCCAATGGAGAGGAGAGATCTGTGTGTGCGAGCTCACTGACTCCAAGCTGGAAAAAGCAACATTCTTCTCGGTGAGGTCCTTCTCGATGACTCCAAGTTGGAAAAAGCAACATTCAAGTGCGCCATCTCGATGAGGATCTTCTACCAAAGATCGTTGTTGCTTCGACGGCGGTGGATGAGCTCGACTCCATTTGTCGTCGTCAGGATGAATTCCACTGCGTCCAGGGCTGCAGTCAATCCAGAGGTCAACTTTTTCGTTAAAATGCAGGAAATTTTGTCGTGACACATTGCCGCCGCACCCCAAAAGATTCAATGTAGAACTGCGTCTGCGTGTCGCGCTGCGGCTCTATCGCTGCCCCAAACGGGCCCTAACTCCTTCACAAATATTGCTTTGAAGTGATTTTTATAAAAAACTAGGCATGCAAAAAAGCTCATTTTTCGTGAACAACATATATTAAACTGACTAAATAGCTCGTGTTTAATTCCTTTATTAAGAGAGCCGAATATGTATAATTTTTTAGCTCAATTTATAAACGAACTGAACACGAACTGTGCACCCAAAAATGGCCTGTACGAATCTTGAGAAAATATAATGGTTCCTATCAAAAGCTAAGTATTCATGAATTCGATTGATTAAAAAATTGTTATCCGACTCGCAAACAATTGACTTAAGGAATAGCGATCAATTGAAGGTTCACTTAGTCTAACTGGGAATGAAGGTCGAGTATCCCCTACAATCCCACAAGCATCAAAGGGAGACTCTCTCAACATTTGCCTTAAAGATCATCAAGGAACA
Organism: Phalaenopsis equestris; assembly: GCF_001263595.1. Classification (NCBI taxonomy): domain Eukaryota; kingdom Viridiplantae; phylum Streptophyta; class Magnoliopsida; order Asparagales; family Orchidaceae; genus Phalaenopsis; species Phalaenopsis equestris. Next base: position 77,693 of record NW_018164718.1, on the reverse strand, counting down.
AACATACCGATCAACCATGCTAAGACTTATTGGATACCACACTTAAAACATACCGACATTCTAGGTTAGAGATCACCCAACACCCAAGCAAGATAGTCGACTAACGATAATTTGGTCGACCGATTCGATGAATTGTCGACTGAAGGGTCCAAAAATATACAAAAAAGTCTGAATCAATTACAAATATGAAAGGGCACAATAAAGACAAGAATATCTTGTAATCCCCTTATTAAAGCAGGGGTTGATATATAAATTTTCATTTTTTGACCCTCTATCTTCTATAAAGAGGGGTCCAATACATGTAAGGAAAGATTTTTATCTCTTCTCTTTAGACCCATACTCTATAGGGAGAACTCTCTTCTTTTGCTCTTGTAACATCTATTTATATATATAAAATGGGTCACAGAGTCCCAGAATACTCCAGTTCGCCCCTACGGTGCAAATCTGTGTACTATTTTATTTCCTTTTTACCTCATCGTCTCTCTCTATATTTCTCTCTTCCTTTAAACTTACCGCATCAATCTTCGGTCATGCCTCATAAAAAAATTGTATTCAACTTAAACCAATGTTTGTTCGTTCGTGTCCGACTCTTTTTAACTTTCGGTCATGCCTCATAAAAAAATTGTATTCAACTTGAACCAATGTTTGTTCGTTTGTGTCCGACTCTTTTTAACTTAAATTAAATAAAATAAATAAATAAATAAATAAATAAGTAATAAAATTTATTTATATCATTTTTTATAGTTATTTTAAAAAATGTATAAATTATTTGGGCGGTATACATAGGAATTGGCTGGTATGTATGTACATGTTTAAAAAAATAACAAAAACATAACTGAATATCTCAGTTTGATGATTCCTGTCATATTTATTTAGGTGCTAGATATGTAAATAAGCAGAAGTTAGCTGTTAAAAAGAAAAAAATCAAACAAACCATAAAGATATATATATATATATATATATATATATATATATATATATGAGAGGTTTTTTACTGCCTTTAAATATAGAAAATTCTTTCTTTTCAGCAGAATAGTCGTGTGACCCGCTTGAAGCTTTTAGTTATCCAGGTCTAATTCAAATTGAACAGAAGCTTAACTCGAACAATTAGAACAATTTAAGCCAAATTTAAATTAATATAACCGAACGCGAACATTTCACGATTAATTTCGAACATAAACCTATTTGAAACCAGAACAATTTCAAACGATCCAAACTCGAATATGGGTCAAGCTTATAAAAAATTATTACGTCCGGACTCCGGACGTAGAGATACGTGCGGAGTCTAATGAATAATTTTCACGGGGAGCTGATATAAAAAATACTCGTTTTTTTCTGATCTGGCCCAGTAACATCAGAGAATATTCTTCCTGTGTTGTTCTGCGTTATTTAGGTATTGTTGTTGTGATATTGATGTGTTATTGTGTTATTATAACACCGAGAATATTTTCAAAACACAATAATACATGAATACAACCACAATAAGACCTGAATAACGCGTAATAACACGGGGGAAATATTTCCCGTGCAAAAATGATTCATATTTTTAATTTTTCTGTCAACTATACGTGATCTGATTTCATTGGACTCGAAGATATCTAATTCCCATGTTTTAACTGTAACTATTTTTAATCAAATAAAACTTAAGATTATAGTTATCCGAAGAGAAACTATACGTGATCTGATTTCATTGGACTCGAAGATACCTAATTCCCATGTTTTAACTTTAACTATTTTTAATCAAATAAAACTTAAAATTATAGTTTTCCGAAGAGAGCCTATTATCTATCTAATCACCAAACGGGCCCACCGTGCCCCGCAGGTTATATCTGCAGATGACGCCTCGCCTTCACCTCCAGCCTCACAATTTATTATTTTAGCAGAAATAATTTTTACTAAATACCCTGCCGCCATTATTAATCTTAAGGACCAAGTTTCCTTGCCCCTTCAGGCGCGGGACATAACAGTCGCCGTCTTTTTCATTTCATGTTCTTTCTCATAGGGTTTCCCAACACTTTCGCCTTCTAGCAAATCATTCATCGCAGATCGTCTCTCTATCGAGGGATCTATCTTCTGGAGCTCTCCTCTGTAAGTACTTATTGATGCCTTTTTTTTTTTGTTGGCGGGTGTTATTTTGATGGAATTAAGTATTGCAGTGTTTTGAGCTGATGTTCGCCTGTTTTGCTTATTGGTGGGCGGTATGTCGATGCATTTGTTGTAAGCGATTTGATTTGATGCAGATTGACTGGCGCCTGTTCTGAAAGCTTGGTAATTGCAGTGAAATGAGTTCCGCATCGATCTTTCGAAGTCTTCGGGAGCTTTTCCCTCAGGTGAGGCATTGGGTTTTATCCTTTCATTTAAAATATTGCTTTATCATGTCCGGTAACTGTTGTTGTTCAAGCATTTTTCTTTCTTCACTGGTTGTGATTCTGTGTTTGACGTATAATCTTTGTGCTTTTTTATTGGATTACGCTTTAAATTGGTTGCATGATTGTACCTCTCGCCGAGCGACTTCTTTATTTGTTTACTTAATGGAGCCATGGTTTACCTAGGGGGGAAAAGGAACAATAGACTTACTCTTTGATGGACATATTTTGGAGTTCAAGAGAGTTTTAGTTGGCAACGCCAGTTCTGGGTTTAAGAATATTTTCTACAGAAAACATTAAAAGTGTCAAGTACAAATCTGTAAAATTTGATAAAAATGCTTCTGGATTTTTTCTTAATTTTCCGAAGAAGAGTGATTAAAAAGCATTTTAAAAAGAAATTTAGGTTAGCATGCTTTTACTTCTCAATAGGAGGGCTCTGAGATTTGCTAGCCTGCATGATTTCGAAGTCTACGTCAATTTTCATCATTTTATTCTTCATTTTGGTAATCTCATGATGTAAAACATAAATTGAATTTTATAAGAATGAAAAAGATTTCCGACTTGGCTGCTTTGATTGATTCCTTATTTGAGCAGTTGTAGATTTCATACCAATACCCTATAATTTATTAACATTAGCTATACTCTTTTCTTTTGATTTTTTGATCATAATTCATTATGTAGTTTATTTGTATCATGAATGATTCTTCCTCAGGTGGACCTGCGAATGTTAAGAGCCATCTCGATTGAACATGCAGAAGATATTAATGAAGCAATTGAGTTTATCCTATCAGAAGTTTTGCCAGCATCTAATGCAACACCGGGTGTTTCGTTCATTCTTCATGACACTGGTAATTCAGAACAAGAATTGAGGGAGAGTTAGTTCGCTTCTTCCCTCTCTCTAAGGGATTCCTCATTGTTTATCTCCTAGTGGGGAGCCCGTTCATTATGTCAAGTGATATTGTTTTGTGCATTTTACTTCCATTTTATGCACATTTGTAAGCATTTATGCATGGAGGTAGGATGCACATTTTGCATGCATGCATGAAGTTTACCCTGGTGCAGACTTGTATGCCTACATTTGCAAGGTTTTTAGTGTGTTCTTATGTTCATTTAGTCGTGCAAGCTTACATGCATATATTCTCTGCAGTCATTTTCCATGCCTACACGTGTATTCAAGCCATACATATGTGATAAAATTTTAAAGCCTGTATTCACGTCCACATTTCTGTAGATGCTAGTCTTGTTTTATTCTTTGTAATGTGCATTAAACTTGAATGAAATTTTTATGATTTCTAAAATTTTGTTTATTATTATAAGAATAAATATTTAGGGGATTTACAGACATTACCGCTTATTTAATATTTTTATTGAATATTTTTTTTGGCTTATATAACAATAGTGTTTAAATCACATCAAAACTTATGGATGAAATATGAATTTCACTTTAGATAAATTAATATTGTGTTATTTTTTTTTTATTTAATTTAGAGACTAGAATGTTAAAGCTTATGTTTTAGATATTTAATTACGTAAAAATTTGCTAATATTCATGTTAATTCACCTGTTCTTTTTTATGAAGATATGCATACTTCGTGTGCAAGATGAGCGTTACTGTGTTGAAATATGTATATCGTAGAGTGCTTTGATTTTTAGTGCTACCATACCATTTTAATCTGTTGATTTAAACTTGTTGATAGAATTTGTTCAAGTCTCCTTCCTTCTCATCATTTGATGTATTTTTCTTACGTGGCTAATTATAAACAATGTTGGATATGTCTTGTTAATTGGGTTTTCTTGTTGTTTTATGAAGGAGATAATGGGCCTGAGCATATCACCATTCCTGATGGAAATCCAGACTCTTCCTTTGGTTTACAAAATTATAATGATGGAGCTGAGAGTAGAGGCTCGGACTCTTTTGTTGCACACGGTACAAACGGATGTGTTTTGGGGCAACCCTATTTTATCTCTGATGCAGGTTCAATAACAGAACCAGAACATGAAGAATCTATTTATAATAACAGCCTAAGTTTGAATTTAAATCAATTGTCTGAGAAAGAGGATGAGAACTTCTTGTATAAATCACATAATCAAGATGGTATTGTTGAATCCCTTTTACATGGCGGGAGAAAGGAGATCATTCCGACTGAACTTTTTATCAAATTCACTGAGGAGCTAGAATGTGTACATATGGATCTGCATTCTGACACTGAAGAGCTGGTCCAATTAAGAGATGAAGAGAACATTTCGGTTCAACTTGATGAACAAACTATTTCATCTGATGTTTTTGATAAATGTAAAAATCCAATCGAATATGGATTTGAACAACAGAATGACATTAACATTCAACTTAATGCATGCAATGATTTATCTGAATGTTCAAGTGAACAATGTAGACCCTTGAATTTGCATGACTTAGAAACTTTGGTTACACCACCTGTCCTTACGCGCTTGCTTAGCGCATCAGATTTCAGTGAGAAAAATCAGCATTACTTGGGTCTTACAACTGAAACTGGCAAGAATGCAATGGATTATGATAATCATAACTCCTTAAGTTTAGATGTGAATTTTTTGGAGTTCTCATCAGATGAAAATATCCTCCCTGTTACTTTGGCCACTCGTTCAGGTCATGCAGTGAGCACAGATGTACTTGAAGATTCTATTAAGGAGGCCAAAAGCAGCAAGGTATGATGTTTGATATTCTTTTCTTACTTGTTAAGTTGTTTTCTTGTTTTTAGGAAATTTTAAATCATTACAATAATGAAAAAAATTATGGTATTCCAAATATGCGTAATTGTAATTTGGAAGTTATATTCTTATATCAAAGATGGTTAGAATGATGGTACCCTTTGTTGATCACAATTTAGTGTTTTCTTAATTTTTCATGGCATATAGGTTGCGGTTTTTAGGAACCTGATAAATTCAAGACAGAAAATGAAGATTTATATACATACCACTCAGTTCCTATGTATTTACATCCAACACCTAAACTTCAATTTCGACATCTATGCCATTCATAGAAAGGTGTATTTCACTTTTTAAAAGTTAAAATAGTTGTATTTTTTATGTGTTTTGAAACATTTTGGTGTATAAATGTGAAAAATAAAGTTTAGGTGTTAGATATGTAAATGCATATAAAATTAGGAATTGTAAACGCCCCAACTTTAAAATAGAAGGTATTAAAGAAAAGATAGAACTACATAATTGTAAACTTTCTTTTCACTTCCCTCTCCTTTTTCATCTGTTTATTTTGCTTGATTTTTGAGGTTAACGTTTGCTTGCCCTGATAAGTTGGTTGAGTTTGTCTTGTTTTTTTGAGTAAAGGAGTTGAGCTTGAGCATTATTTATGAACTCAATTTCTAATAAACTGAACATGAATACGTGCCAGATTTATTTTGGCCATCTCTTTCTCTTTACACACACAGGGGCACACATACACACACACATCCTTTCAAAACCATATTCTTGTGAATTTATTTTGGCCATCTCTTTCTCTTTACACACACACACGCACACACGCCCGCGCGTGCGCTCGCGCGCGCGCACACACACACACATCCTTTCAAAACCATATCCTTGTGGAGGTGAACACATGTTTTTTGCGTTTTAATACTTAAATGGCGTTGGTCTGTGAAAATCGCAGACCTTTTTTTTAATATAATTAGGGATATCAGTTTTAAAAGTTTTTGATGGATTTAATTATCATTGACTGGGCTTGAAATTTGTGGTTAACTTGTGGTTTAATGAGTTGACCTTGAATTTCAAACTTTTATGAGTTTTAGCATATTTTTGATTAGGTAGAAGGCCAATCGTCTAATTTGAATAAAATCTCAAAGCGCTTATTTAAGATGCAAAAACATAAAATTTAAAGTTTTCTATGATTTTGCAGTTGAATGTGCATGTATTTTCTTGAAACTTATTTTGGATAATGAATATTTGCATGCATTCCTTTATTTGTTTGAACTTGCATGCTATAACTCATAAGAAAGAGATTTAGTGGTTTGAAGGCTTTCGTTTGGTCTTATGCTTATTACTATTAAGGTACAATTTATCGTTATAGCTTTATCGTGCCCTTTAGGACATGCTGGTTGGAAGTAGGGGGGTTGATGGATGCTGTTGGTGTTGGTGGTCATTATTTTAGTGACCTTTTTTGAAGGGCAGTAGAGGGTGTTGGGTTATTACTAGCGTACATGATAGAGGAAATCACGAGGGAGAGGATGAAGGTTTGTATAATAATTGTAATTTATGTTTGACTTGAAAGAGGAAGCTGGATTCTTTATTACTTGCCCTAATGGGTTTTAATTAGACTTATTATTCTTCTTTGATCTTTTAGTTTCTAACTAAAGAAACAATCACTATGGAAATTATAGCAAAAGGAAAAAAAAAATTGTCTAAGTTATCTCAAATCAGCGGAAGAAATAAAATATCTAAATAATAAAAAACACAACATACTTATTTTTTTATAATGATTCTACCTATTCACAAATAGAAACCTCAATTGTTGGGTTTTTTGAGCTATGATCTTTTGATATTTTTATGCCAATACTCGTTAATGCTTAGGTATTCACAAATGTGAATTAGTTTTATCAAAGCGCAAAGTACGATGCCACGTGCATAGTTTTATTTTTTGCTTCAAGTCGTAAAATGAAATGCGATGCACAAAGTTTTTTTTTTTTTGCCTTCAAATCCTGCATGCGTCATTTTTATTAATCTAACCACTAATAGCTTATATTAAACTACAAGGTGTTATTACATTCATAAATAGTTATAAAACATAGAGCATTTATTATATGAATTAAAATTTGATATAAAATAGAAAAGAATTGTGGAGCACATATCTAATTTGAAGGCAAATTTTTAATGGTGAATCTACAAATTAAAATTCCTAACAATTTCTAATAATTTGTTGTAGTCATTAAAAATTTTAAAATTACAAATATATTCATACAATTCATAATAAAGGCTAAATTTTAAAGCATAAATAAATTGATTAAGTATTAAGTTTCATTAAACAGCTAAATAAATCAGTGGTTATTATCCTCTTTTTAATTCAAGTAATCTATTTTTTTATTCATATCGAATTTCACTTTCTTCTTGTGAATAAATTACATCTTTCTTTTCTAGCACAATAGGAGTGGATATAGGCTGGGATGAACTAACCATCATTGTGGATGAACCCTTTTTTTATTTTGTCCTACTAGGCTTGATCAACTTTTTTTAAGCCTATTCAGTTTATCTTCGCGTCAGATTTTCATCACCAAAGTTTTACTTATCTCCACCCTCCATTTCTCTAATCAATTACAATTTTGGTCAATTGAATCCAAATTGATCCAATCAATATTATCTTCAAAACTTGGTTGCGCTTGATGAAAATTAAATCAAGTGCTTTTGATCTAGTTGAATTTTTTGTATTAATAGCTAAAAAAAATCAAAATAAATACGTAAAACATATGTATTATTTAGTTTGTTTAAAATTTATAAATTGTTAACCTAATAAAAGGCATCATTGATTGGGTTGATGCACCATCTATGTCCCCCCACTGTTGTATTATAATTTTAATATCTTGTTTGAAAATGGTTTAATCAATTAAAATATTGAATTATGTAAAATTTTTAATTAATCATATTTGGAGATTTCTTATTTTTACTGTGAACAATGTATTCAATCGTAAAAAGATAATAAACACGATTATAAATCGAAAGTTTTGATCTTTTAACAAAAAATAATATTCAACTTTATGTAATAGTTGCTGAAGTTGACACCTCCATCAATCATTATTGAGATGAAGATTTGCTCGTATTTTTTTCATTTCATCTAAATGTTACGCTACTTGTATTCTTAACATTGTCTATTGTATGGTAAGTATAACTCATTAGAAGTAGATTTTCACCATCTACTAATTTTAGCATATGTATAATTAAGTTGTAATTTTTAAATTGCAAAACATGCTATTTCAAATTTAGTCTTAAGAATGATCACCTTAGATTTTTTTTTTAATAATGGTCTTATTCCAATATTTAGAATTAAATATGCTTCTAAAATTTTCTTTTTGATAATGTCTTCTTATAAGAGTAAGAAATGAAGTTGCAAAATGAGTGATACTTGATCTCATATTCCACATCATTAGTGTATTTTCTCATCGTGTTAAGAACAACTTCATGATTGTATATATCATCACTTTAACTCCAAATTTCTCTTGTTAATATTTTTCACTTCACTCTTCTTTTCAGTATCTTGTAGTATTAAATCAATACAATGATTTTCATATAAGTTCGTTTGAAGGAGGGAGAAGCTCCTTCAAAAGTTTTGTGGCGGAACTGATGATAAAGGCTTTATTCTGAAACAACAAAAAAATACCATTCAAGTGAAATAATTTTGGTATAACACCATAAAAAGTTGTTTTACCAAACGGAAATTAATGTGCGCGTTGGCATTCCCAACAACCGAACAATTCTTTTCCAAACAGTGGAATTCTCAACTTATGAAAAGATGGTGGTCAAAGTCCTAATCAGGGTTGAACCTAAGTAGGGTTCAGGGAGGGCAGTTGCCCCCCCCTCAAATTCATATTTTTTCTTATATGAGAAGGCAATTTGACCTTTTACCCCTGCTGAAATATTACTTTGCACTTCATCTGCTTGGCCCCTGCCATGTTAGGTGTAGGGA
>NW_018164718.1:47249-68003 GCF_001263595.1 Phalaenopsis equestris | reverse complement strand
CCACCAACCCCCCTCTCTTTAAAAAAAGAGGCTGGTTTTGTCCTTCGACCTAATCTTGCAATTGCCTCAATATCAAATTTTCTTAACTTCACTGTATTGAAATAGATTTTTTTTTTGTTGATAAAACTACCTAGAAATGTATTGTGTAGTTCTGTTAGGGGTTTAGGTTTCTAAACCCTAGTATTTTTATTCACATTTTTCTCTTTTCTTTTCATAATTTAAATTCTTATTCAGGTTTTTTAAATCGAAAATGATGTATTGAATTTTTAGTTTAGATATATTTATACTTTTTAATCCAGAACTTCATTCAAGTGTTTTTTTATCATTGTACAAGGGTTGCTGAATATTTATTTATCCGTTTATATCAAACTTTTTATTGTATTTCATATATAAATTCTATTTGGAATTTTTTACTCCTTGGTAAGCCAAGAATCCATCTTTTATATTCGAATGTACATTTTAGGGTTATTAATATTTTTAGATGAATTGGAAGGATTAATAAGATATTCATTGCCTGAAGATATACCTCCATTTTTCTTCTTACCATTATAAATACATATATGATAAAGAGTGCTAGACTTATATTTTAATTTCGTATATTTTCAAATTGGATCTTTTATTGTGTTTTAGGGTCTGTTTGGGGCAGCTGCAGATTATTTATAATCTGCTGATAAACAGATTATCTTGACAATCTGATAATTTGCAGATTATCAGGATAAACTAACTTGTTGTTTGAGGGAGCATATTCAGAACAACTTATTTGCAGCTGTTACTGGATAAATGATTATTCTGCCTCTGTTTAGTGATGCTGTTTGCAACAGAACAGTATGAGGATAATAATAGATAAAACAGAAGCATCCTAAAAAGTAATTTATTGACGATATAGTTGCTCCATGATACAAGAAGCGTCAACTGCGAAACTGAAAAGAAAAAAAGAATTGCTAAGCTGGTGCAATTCCTAATAGCAATTTTTCACATACAAGAGACCTTAAAGACTAGGAGAGTTTTTAAATACAATTTTAAAGAATCTTCATTGTGCTTAAATTGTTCTTAAAGTTAACAAGCAGTCACGACAGGAAGTAAATAGAGGAGAACCTGTAATTGGTTTAACAAATACCATCTACAAATTTGACCCAAAGACATTCACAAAGGTTGATAAAAACAAAAAGTAAGCTAACAAAAAGCACCAATTGATCCCCATATCGAGCAAACTACACCAAAAAATTGAAAATTAGAAAATACCTGCGCGCACCTCAAGAACAAAAGAGAAGAAGATAACATTCCTCCTTATTCTGTGAGACGTTAGAGCCCTTCGCTTCATCCAGGCATGGACAAACGCCTCCTCCTTAGAGAGGTAACTCAACGACTTCTCATAGTTGTCATTCCCTCCACCGAAGATCCCCTCAACAGACGACCAACTAATCCACTCCGCTGCTGTTTCAATTTGGTAGTTGTGTCGCTCTTTTTTGGGGGATTAACCACAAAAGTGGAGCTCGACGGATTGTCCCCTGCCGGTGCGGTGTCGTGGTCAGGCGTATTGGTAGATAAGCGTTTAGATTGATTGTCGCTTAGGCGGAAGAGGAAGAGCAGGGACGTGATCGGAGAGGAGAAGGAGAAGGGCGAAGATTTGGACGGGCTCGGGGACGGGAGATCGAGAGATGGCAAGGGCTGGAGGGTAATAAGCTCGAACTAAACGCAGAAAGCGGGGTCTATAGCGCGGCCTTGAGTAATGGAAAAAAAGGGCGTCGGGCGATTTCGGACCGCGATGAACACACGCGAAGCAAAAGTTTGGTCGGCATTTTCAAAACGCAGACCACACTAATAAGCTGCTCCGTTGATGTAGACATTAACAATAAAAAATAAATATATGATATTTTGCATGTATGAATAAATTTTTAATATTTTGCATGTATGAATAAATTTTTAATATTTTGCATGTATGAATAAATTTTTAATATTTTGCATGTATGAATAAATTTTTAATATTTTGCATGTATGAATAAATTTTTAATATTTTGCATGTATGAATAAATTTTTAATATTTTGCATGATATTTCAAAACACGGATCGCACTAATAGACAATTTTTTGCATGTATAAATAAATTTTTAATTATAAGTATGATATAATTTTTCTGAATGTATAAATAAATTTTTAATTATAAATATGAGCTGAACTGTCAAATTTTAAATTTAATGCATAATTTAAAATTATATAGTAATTGACACACACACACACAATTCATGTAGACATTAACAATAAAAAGTCATATCTAGAAAATAATATTTAATTTGAGACAACAAAATTAATAAAAAAATAATTTAATGATAGATTTATAACATGTGGTCGATTTAAGAAAAAAAATATTTAATTTGTAAGAATATTCGGATCAAATTTTGATCAACTTTATTTTTTAAATATTTTTTTCAAATCATTTAGTATTTTTATAGAATAATATATGTTAAATTTGAGTTGAAAAATATCTAAGAAATGCAATCTTTAAAAAAATATATATACTTTTGAACATTTCTATTGTCAAGTTGAAGACGTTGATGGAGCTATTTCACTGCAAGCCTGTAAATGAAAATACATCTCTGTGTGCTTGATAAGAAGAAATTATTGTGAGTTTTGGGTCAACACTTGCAGAAAATTGCTACGTCTCTCGGGCTTGTCAATGGGGCTACGTCCTTGTGAGCTTGGTGAGAGGAAAATATGAACTAAACAGTACCTAAAAGCTTGGTTGAGAGGGAATTAAATCGCTGGGTTCTGTTTTCATTGTGGTTTGGGTTTCCTATGGTATCACTCCCTGCTGTTGTTTGCTAGTTTGCGTTGGCCAAGTAAAAATTGTGAGTGTGTGGTTTATACTATTAATCAAAACCCGACTCATTTACTGCTACTTGGCTCGATTTACTACTCCTTGATGCGTGCCTCACGTGAGTGCACACTTTGCGTTCGAGCTCCAGACAGTTGCATTTTGACACAAACTTCTGTCACTTCGCACCTCGAGACGCGCTTCGAAGCATGTTTTTTGATTTCAGTGATATGAATAGTAGTAGATGATGGAAGACCTTCACTAGTCATTTGGCCTGTTTTTGATGGCCCGATAGAAATTACGATGGGTGGTTAATTTGCTTTTCTTTAAAAATATTTTTAAGAATCTTGCCCTATTTATTTTATATAATCCTGTTTTTTTTTGCTACCAAACTAAATGATAAGAGTTTTTTTTTTTGGTAATTTTTGTCCTTTCCTTGTTTTTTTTAATGATATATATTTTTGCTTCAAGGAAGCATTTCACTTCTTGGTCCTAAGAACAATCTCATCCACATTTAGAGATTCTACATTACTATCGTTAAAATCTTACATTTTTAAAGCTATTTATTTTTGCTCTTTTTGTTGAAGCCATTTTTAATTAGCTGACAAATTTTATGCTTATGTGCAATGTGCGAGCCACAATGAAAATCTAAAATATTCAGATAAATCTTTTTCTTCCATAACTCAATTACTTGGGCATCTCATGGTCCATGCAAATTTCTAAAAAGTTTGTTTACATTTTTTAACTTGGAATATTTTCACACCGAGAATTTAAAATTATGTTAATTTTAATGTCTTTTATCTTTTATGATTTTAGTAGCTTTAATTAGAAAACGTTCAGTCATTTACTAACATATTGATATGAGATTGAAGAATTATATTAATACTTTCATGTATAACCATAAGACAATCTGAAGACAATCTTTTATATCTCTATCAATTTTACACAAAAAATTACATATGATCATCAAATTTTAAAGCATAGAAAAATGATTTAAGTATTTTTTTAATTTAATTGAACAAGTTCATGTTTCTCTTGTTCTTTCATTCTAAGCCATGTCAATAATATGTTTATCAATAAGTTTTGGAGGATGAGAATGATCAATGCCAGCTCTATAAGTCAAAGGATTAAATAAATGTGGTCTTGCAAATTACCAAAAAAAAAAAAAAAAAAAATCAAATGGAATGTTACAAATAATGGAGTGATTGAATAATTTTCAACTAAAAATATTATAGCTAAGTTGTGAAATTAGAGTTTTTTTTTTTAAATTATAAAGACATTTAGAACTCCGACTCAATACACATCTTAATTTTATACCTGAATATAAATTCAGACTTCAGGTACGAGACACGAGAAGCTGCTCCTGGCACTTGTGACGTGTTTCGGTGTGTCTAGCGTTTTGAAACCCATGCCCGTATCTTATTTACGATATAGACTTCCTAAGGACTAAAAATACATGAGCCAAAAAAAAGTCTCGACTTGCCATAAGAAATGAGACATCATGCTCTCCATATAAGAGATTTATACACTGACTGGCTAGCATTGTTAAGCACACTCATAAAAAATTTGCAAGTATTGAACCACGCACATATATGTGCGGTAACATCATAATGTTGTTGTTCAAGGAGACCACATGCAAGCATATGCCAAAGACGAATTTTATTTCTTTTTCATGCAGTAGTATTTAACATATTACATATCATTTAAAAATTCATATTTTATGCACATACAAGTATGAGCTTATGCAATTAGCAATGTCATGCAAGCAATGCAAAAACACATGCATCAAATATGGCATGCAAGTGAAGTTGGTCAATTAACCTTTAGGTTGACCGAGACGGTTGACCGGGTGCTATGGCCAAAGGGGGTTGGTCAGACCGGAGTGATTGGCCTATAGAGCCTTGGCGGTCGTTCAAACCAAAGTGGGTGATTTATCGGACCTTGACAGCCGATCAAATCAAAGTATGTGGTCGATCGGACCTTGGTGACATTCAAACCTAATTGATCAGTCAATCAGACAGGGGCGACCGGTCGAATCGAAGTGGTCATATGCAAAGTGTCATGCAAGCAAATAAAATCAAATGTGTTCAATAGAAAATTAGATTCATTCTAGCATTCTCACATAGAATCTAGGGGTTAGTAAAGTCATAGTTACCGTCCGTTACACAGCATAACGAAGGGCCTACCTCTAATTTTTAGACAAGCACAAAGAAAATTTCCACGGATAGAAAACCTTCATGAAAACTAAGGTTTTTCTTTGCGGATATGGCTTTTGCGATCTATGGAACGAGAATCAAAGGTTTTTCTTGTTCTTTATGCCAAGATGGCTCTAACCCATTCCTTTGCGGACATGGCTTTTGCATTCTAGGTTTTCAAACGATTGAGTTTTTTTGCTAGGGCTTAGAGTGAGTGCTTGAAATTCGTAGGAACTTTCAATGAAACTCTCCTAACTTACGGGGTTTTTCCTCTAACACAAGGTCAAGTCCTTAAATCTCTAACATCCAGAACTAAGGGGCTTTAGGAATGAACTTACATTTAGTTTTTAGGGATTTTCACTTTCGTGAAGTTTAATGTAGTGTTCTCTTTGCTTGTTTGTTGCTCCTTTATTGGGATGAAGTTCTCCTCTTCCAAAAGAGATTAAGCTTGATTAATCTTTTCTTCTTCCAAATGGGATGAAGCTCTCTCTTTCCAAAGGAGATGAAAAATTTATCCCAAATAATCTCTCCAAGATCTTCCCTCACACCTTTCTTAAGAGTTTAATGTTGGAAAACGAAGATAAGAAGACCAATGGCCTGTTTGGGGCAGCTGCAATCCGCAGATAGGAAGTTGATCTAGATAAGTTCTTATCAGCAACTGATCCGAAGTTGGTCCGATGTTGGTTGACTGTTTGGTTTGTGCTGTTGGAAAACAACTGATTCGCAACTGCTTGTGGATAAATTATCATTCCGCCCCTTTGTGATAATGCTGTTTACTACAAAACTGTCATTACAATATATTTGATATTTGAGAAGCAAAAAGTCACTTCAGAACAAAAAAAAAATTAAGATACACATATCACATAACAGTGGGTATCAAGTGTACTAAAAAATAAAAAAAGTGTTTACATTTAAAAACATGATAATATTAATTTTAAAATTGAGACGACGTTTGTCACCAGCTATATCGTCTTTCAGGGATACCATCCAACCCGATCAATATTGGCAGTGGAATTTGCCGGATTGTCTACCCACAAGAACTCAATTTTTTGGATCGTCTGCCTACTGCAGGCACCTGTAGAACTTTCTCTTGTAGCTATGTGTCCAACGTAACGTCAATAGGGAAGTCTGTAGTCCTCAGTGGCAGAACACATGCGAAAGGTCCTTGAAATCCTAGAGCTCATCTTTCCTGAATGATTACAAAGAGAATCCATTAGTTATAAAAGAAGTTGAAATTATTGAAAGAAGTAATAAATTATAGTTTTTTGCATGCATGAGATCTCAGAGAACTTAGTTTACCAACCAACGAATATGTCACTACAAGAAGACAGTAGACCCTATAAAGAAATGTTTTTTTTTTTTGCTTTTAGCCCACTTAAAATTAATCTTATATGTGTCATATGTGCATATCACCAAAAAAGATCATTCAAGCAAATCTCATAAACTGATGCATTGAAAAGAAGAGTAGAATTTGGCTACCTTTATTAAAATTCACATATAACATTAACTAACAACAATCAAGAGACTATCCAGAAAAACCCATAAGGTCAACAGTCTCATCATGGATCTCACAAGCAAAAAAAAAATAAAATAAAATAAAACTCAACTGAAAATAAAATATTGTCAAACACGTCAAAATTGCAAAACAAAAAATATTCATATTACAAGTGACAAAATAAACATAGAGTTTATAAAATGAGCAAGAGATGTCAATTTTCCGCTCTCTCAGTTCGTCCATTTCTGCGGCACTTTCGCCATCACGGGTGTAAGCTATTCTGTGATTCCACTTCTGGCTATGGTATACATTGCCCTACATGAAATTCAAATGCTTCTAGCGGGACCTGCATGTGATCATCGTTAGCCAGGGTGAAGTCTATATCCGACCTAGAATGATGTCGTTGAATGTAGTTGCGGAGCGCCATTGTGGCTACTAAAATCTACATTTGTTTTGGAAAGAAGTAAGTCGGCATATGATGCAACATGACCCATTTCTTCTTCCTCGCTTGAACCGTTTTTTCAGTTACGTTGTGTAAGGAAGGCATTTTGTTAAAAAAATTCTTTCTGCCACAAGGACCACCGCTGGATCTCTTGAAATCTGGAATGTGATATTTCGTATCTAGAAACAACTTCAGATACATCCTCTGTAAGAGATATCCAACATAATTAGTAATAAACTATTGAAAAAAATGAATGTGATATAACTTATCGAACCTGGAGGTGGGTGAGGGAAGTGTTTGGTTTTTTGTCGCATAAGCAAAAATATGACTATCATGCGCACTGTCTTCCCAACCAACAATCACAAAGGTAAAACAATGATAAAAGTCACATACAATCATCACATTTTATGTTAGTGATCTACACCATTCAATGTATGCGAGTTTTCAAACCAATTGAGAAATACCTACTTATTGTCTCCGATGAATATTGAAATCGCTCTATCGCTTTTCTAATTGATTCATTCTGTGATAAAATGTAGAGAGTTATTGCTAATATATCTATTGTCATTCTTGAAGAGCCGTAAGAGCGGTGGAGTCTATGGTGACTATGTAGTTCATTGAGCATATTAAAAAAATGGGTTTTATCATACGAAACATGTTACTGAATCTTGTGGGGTGTCTTTATAGTAGCTTACTGACCCATTTATCACTAATATAACTCAATGTCATGCAGAGAGTTCGATCAACGTAGGTGTTGTAATATTATTACAAAAAAATCATAACCGTTGTGACTGTCCTTGTAAGGCTCAGTCGATGTGAATTCATCTTAGAGAAGTATTTTGTTCAGGTAATAAGTGCGAATCAGACAATGTTTGCAAAAACATATAAAAACTGCAGACATATTACAATGAGCATAAATAATTACACAACAACATATTGATTATTCGTGCTAGAAAGGAAAACATCCAAATCAAGTAACCCATGAAACAAACAGAAAAAAAAACCAAAGCCACCAAACAAAAACTCCACAAAATCAATTGTCCATAAAAAAACTTACATAGTCGACCCGAAGTTCGGGGGCAACTTCATGAATATCTATCTGCGGGTCGAATCCTTTAGCAACTTCAAGGATTTCAGATAGAGCGGCTTATCAGACATAACTTCAAGATATATTTGCAGAACTTGAAGAAAGTCATCTATGGAGGTGTCCTATGAGGTACCAGCCTAAATTGTGCACGCTTCCATCAATTTTGTTACTTTGTTTTTAATGAAACCGGCTCTTTTTTTCCTTTTCTCCACCTTTGGCCGCTTTAACTGACATGTGGGCTCCAACTCCTGGTTTAGGTTGGGTCATTTACCTGACCCACTTACCTGCTCAGTCTCCAAATCCTCTGGTATGCTTGCAAACCCTTGCTCACTTGGGGGCGTCAACATACCGGAAATTTTTTTGCTAAAAACAAATTTGAGGGTTAAAGAATGGAAAAACAAGTCTTGAGGGGTTTGGTCATTACATCCAATTTCTCAGTCCACCACTCAGAAGTATCAATAGTCCATTTGATTGGATTCCAACCCAAGTCTGTGGATCCCGATTTTAGTTCCTTCCATAATTTCTAGTAATTTTTTATATGATTTCACTTGTTTTTAAATTTTAACCAATCATAGTCCATTCCTGCCATTTCATTGAACTTTTTCCTAATATTTTGTCACCCTTATTTGTTAAAGTAGGTGGTAGGTTTATTTTCAAGCTCAATTTGTTTTTAAAAGGTTGCAAAATATTATTGTGACTTCCTTATCCCACATTGCTGATGAGGCGACTTCTTTGGTTTTTACCATTACGATACTAATAAAGAGAATGAAAAATAAAATTTTTTAGGTCAAACAGAAAAGAGACAGCACCACTAGCCAGAAGCACCCACACCTCCCCCAACCACCATCCCCCACCAAACACACACCAATATCCACCAACCCACACCCCCACACACACATTCACAACCACCAACACAACCTCCACAACAATCAACAAGCTCAACACACGCAACCAACACAACCTCCAGAGCTACCGACACACACACAACACAACATCCAGAGCTACCAACACACACACACTCACATCCACTACTAACTCACAGACGCTAGTCCAACACAAGTCTCAACATGCCACCAAAAACCACACATTACATCCATCAACACAACATCCACATGCCACCAACAAGGGCAACACCCATAGCCACCAACATATCCTTTAAAGCCATCAACAATCTCATTGCCCACAACCACTAACACAGCCTCTAGAGCCACCAACACACACACACACACACACTCATCCACTACCAACCCACAAACCCAAGTCAAGCACAACAAGCCTCCACATGCTACTAACCAATAAATTATCCACACAGCCACAAACCACCCCCCATCACAGCCACAACCCTAGCCATAAAGAAGCACACAACTCTAAACACAGAGCACACAACACATTCAACCACAACACAAAACACAGCTCCATCACAATCTCCATAAACCTACAACCCAGTTCCAAGACAACCACCAATCAGGCAGAAACCACCCACTATCACAGCCTCATACCACCCCCCATCATAGCCAGAAAATAACCCCCATCATAGGCACAAAGCAACTCCTATCAAATGCAGAAAGCAACTCTATTACAGCCACATACCAATCGTAGAGATGCTCACAACCTTAAACAAAGAGCACACACCACAACCAACCACAACACAACACCTAGTCCCATCACAACCCCCACACAACCACATAAAAGCTCCATCAAAACCTTTCTCCAACTTATCAAATAACCAGAAAAACACGTGAGAAAGTAAACCGCAAAGAGAATCTACCATTCCATTGAAAAATCTTCACAGATTTGATAGATTCAGAAAGGCATTCGATCGAAAAACTTACAACAGACAGTAACTGAGGTCCGAATGGGGAGGTGGTGAAAGGCGAACGAGGAGCACTCGAGTGAGAGAGGAGAGCGAGCCGTTACCTAAACGGGATCTAGCAAGAAGGGTAAGCAGGTAAACCTTGAAGGTAAGTTCACGGGCCACAGGGTTAATCCCGCGGCTGCATTTATTAAAGAAGCGGTCTGGTGTTTTACGATAAACAATAAAAATAAGATAAACAAACGCATGCCATGCGTTTTTAGCAATTAACACAATCATATTTGTGTTGATCCTAATGCAATCTCACATTGTTCACTGAAATTTACCCGGAAGGCAATGCTCGTTAAAACATCGCATTCAACGCAAAGTCACTCACCCAACGAGTTTAATTTTCTATCAAGACACAAAAGTTGATGCTCATGCAATCATGCTATATAACACGATCGAGTGGGCACACCTTGTGCACTCAGTGGGTTCATGAACTTTAAAGGGTAACCCGAATTGAGCACACAACATGCAATGCTTATAACATTCAAGTGTGATGACATGAGAGATGAGGCGACGTGCTCTCCGTTTAGGAAATTTATACACCGACGGGCTAGCATTATTAGTCATCACTCATCAAAGATTTGTAAGTGTTGAGCCGCACACATATGGTGGCATATGTGCGGTAATACCACTAGTGTTGGTGCTCAAGGAGACCCCACATGCAATCATATGCCTAAGGGGAATTTGATTTCTTTTTCATGCAATAGTAATAAACATATTACATACCATTCGAAAATTCATTTTTTTATGCACATATAAATATGAGCTTAAGCAATTAACAATTTCATGCAAGCAATGCGAAAACACATGCATCAAATATGACATGCAAGTGAGGTTGGTCCATTGACCCTTAGGTTGATCGAGACGGTTGATAAGGTGCTATGGCCAAAGAGGGTTGGTCGGACTGGAGTGGCCGACCCGACCAAAGTGATTGGCCTATCGCATTGGCGGTCGATCAAACCAATGTGGGTGGTTTATCGAACCTTGACAGTCGATTAGATCAAAGTGGGTGGTTGATCGGAACGTGGTGAAAATCAAACATAATTGATCGATTAATCAGACCAAGGTGATTAGTCGAATTGAAGTGGTCATATCGGAACGCGAATCAGGTGAACTGGTGTGGTCACACCCGAAGATGGGCTCAGTCATGCTAGTTAAAAAGCATCAAGACTACGATTTGGGCTTAGCCACGCTCGAGAGCTGACATAATTATGTCTGGCAGGCGTGGTCACTCCAGTTCTAGGCATGGTCACGCTGGGCCCTTAGGCCCTTTTGACCTTCCGGACACCCGTCAAGGTTATTTTATGGCTTGTTTGAGCTACGAGAAGTTCTAAATTACTGAGGTAAGTACCTTAGACACCAGAATGGTCGTCGGGCTCGACCTGTATTGAGGGACCGATACCAACCAACGGTAGTCGCTTCCGAGCGGGATCAGAATGGGACAAACCCCTTAATCTGGTGTAAGATATGCCCAGTGAAGGCTCTATGGATTCCTTGATTCATAGGATATTATGTAAGAATGCGGTGTGATCTCTTATCACTCGGAAAGATGTCCAGTTTGCATGGCATTAAAAATGAATGCCAACATTGAGTTTGCAAATATTATAGTAGCCAGTGATTTGTGTGTATTGTCATCTCACTTACAAATAATGCCTTGAACAAATCTTGAGCATAGTAGGTACTTTTTTGGGCTCCTTGCAACATCTTGGATGGTAAGCTAACTTTCTTTGATGAGGATGCCATAGATAACAAACGAGTGATTCCTCAGTGTTTAACATACCAATCTATGCTGACAAACTCCGCTAATTCTTGGAATAAGAAGGGTTTAGCTTTTTTATGCTTGCTAGTATGTGCTTCTCAGCCAGTTGCCCATTCATTTTGATTGTTGCCGTATTGGCCGGGACTCCATGCAACTGCTTTTATCTTCTTCAAGAGGTGATTTAGCTGTAGTCTGGAAGTTGACACGTTCTTTATTAGGATCCCAATGTCATGTCTTAGTTGGCATAGGCAACTTAGATAAAACAGTTTTTGAACTTATTAAATAAATAAAAAATTTCTTTAAGCCTTGTTACATATATCAAATTGCTTCCTGTTAATACGTTAATTCTTTATGCATGGAAGGATTTTAATGTCATCAATTCCTATATTTACTTGATGCATGTTTAGGGATGGGGTTAGTGCTTGCAGCCTCATTTTTTGCATTTGTAGAGCAGCTGTTTTCGTCACTTGAACAGATTTGGGATCATCAAAATACATAGAGGCAACTTGAGCACTGTTTCCATTTGCGGCCCAGACACTAAATTTCTCATCATGGAAACTGTAGGTCCTTTATTCTCCATAGAGTCATTTCTTTCATTGTGTGTGGAAAATGCTGAATGGAAGTGCTATATTAAGTACAAGTTCAACATACTCTGCAATTTGATATTCTATGCTTTTTGGTTCTCCATGAAAATTAAGGAATCGCATGATCCGTTTTTTCCAATAAATAGGTAATTGCTCAAGTCTTAAGGATGACCTAAATTTGGAAGCGCTTGTGCTTAGTGTGAATTATGTACTATGAACATTTTCATGGAAAATTTTGTAATCCAAATGAGGGGTACATAAATGCATCCCTTTATGGAAGTAGCCGTTATTTGTTATCATTTTCTCTATAAAAAATTTGTTATTTGATACTGTATTGGGGCAGCAAACACGGAATGTTCTCATACTTGCTTACGGAGCTGTTTTCCTTGGAAATATTGGACTGCCATATGCAGTTAGAAAAACTACATCTTTAGCTGTTTAATGAAATTCCTTTTGACATCCCTTTATGGAAGTAGCCGTTATTTGTTATCATTTTCTCTATAAAAAAATTGTTATTTGATACTGTATTGGGGCAGCAAACACGAAATGTTCTCATACTTGCTTACGGAACTGTTTTCCTTGGAAATATCGGACTGCCATATGCAGTTAGAAAAACTACATCGTTAGCTGTTTAATGAAATTCCTTTTGATTGTAACCGCTCACCTATATTATCATTTGAATTACTTACTCCATGCGAGGTAATTCCGTGTGTTCACTGTGGTCATGCATCTGGTATAGAAATTCCACTTATTTGGAGTTTGTAATTTGCCATCCATGTATAGTTTCGGATGTGATCATTATTAGTGAATGCATGATAGTTGTTCTGTCTATATTTTCTCTGAAAAACTAATGGTGCAGGAATCTCTGGTGTCTTCCTTTGATTCTATGGTGAGCATGATGCGTGAAGTTGAGCTTTTTGAAGAGAAGGCTGAGTTAGCTAAAGAGGAGGCTTCTGTTGCTGGTCATCATGCTCTTTGTAAGGTGGAGGAACTCCAACAGATTGTGAAAAAATCTAAGGATGAAAATGATATGGTTGTACACGTACTCCCCCTTTTTTTTTCTTGTTCCCAACTGCTTGACACTGTGGTGTAAGGGAAAGCTAATGCTATTTAATTGTCGGCAGCAATCCGGCCAAGTGTATGGTGAGCGGTCAATCTTATCAACTGAAGCTCGAGAACTACAGTCTCGACTCCTTCGAATGTCAGAGGAAAGGAGTAAATATCTTTCAGTCATTGAGGAGGTGTGTTCAATCTATTTTATATTGTATTGAATGCTTATTCACGCTTAGCCTTCTGTGAGCAGTGCTTATTGTTTGTTGAATTTTTGATTATTTCTGTCTTTTATCATAGTTTTTCCTAACGTCTATGCCCTCTATGATCATATGTATTTGTGAGATGAATCTGTGCTTGAATTTTACATATTATGATTTAAATATATATATATATATATATATATTTATAACTCACTTTGCATATTCATATAATCTGCTGCATGTAATTTCACAGAATTTTTTGATTACTTGCTAATTATTTTAAGCATAGAATTGTTGTGGCATGTATGACACCAACAACAAGTCTTTATCTCACTAGGTGAGGTCGGCTACATGAATCCTTTTTCTCTACCTATTGAGTGTCATATTTTCATTTAATTCTAATAAAATAAGATAATTTTTTTCTTCAAAATGGCCAAGTCAAATCCAAAACATCTACTCTCCTAATAGGGTAGTGGATGGTTGATGTTTAAAATGATCAAACCGTCTAAAGTGACTTTCTCTAATCTTGTTTTTCACTGGAGCTATTCCAACCTATTCACGGATATATTCATTACTCTCCTAAAAGATTTGTTATTTCCATAAATAAGTTAACTATCTTGGACCTTACTTTTGAAACAACAACAAAAGCTGTTTCTAGGCAGCTGCAACAAGGAGGGAGGAATGGTAGAGAAGCGGGAGGGAGGCAGAAAGGTCGGGAAAGGATAAATCACCACATCGGGAGCAATATAAAGCCAGAGCATCACTCGACCCTTGGATACAGCTCTAGAAGAGAAAACTTTAGACGCTGATGGCTAACCTGGAAAAAAACACATAAAACTCACCCCAAACAACCAAAACACCAAATATATAGGAGCTCCCTCATAAGGAATAAGGAATTAAGCTAAATCAAAACATTAAAAAAAGGGCGGGAAACACTGTAAAGGAAAAACAAATGAAAACAGCTGAAAAGGAAGGTTTTTGGTTCGACGCAGGCCGTTCTGTAATATGAAGATCCTGTAGCTGCGAGTTCAGCCATTTTACATGCCCTGCTAGCTCCTGCCTTAGTGTGTGTGTGTGACTAAAATGGAGAAATGTCAATTTCAATTTTTTGTGGGGCTAAGTGTGGAATTTCTAATTTACATAATATTATCGAGGCATCATCATAAAATCACCATTATCCCTTGTTGAATTTCCATTCTTCCCATATCTTTTTTCTCCATTCTCTATTTTTTCTCTTTTTCCTTTATTTCCTTTTCTTATTGGGGCCAGTTCTGGCGAAGCACTATGTGCTTGGTGGAGGAACATGGGAGTACGTCTCTAGGCGAACATCATGTTGTGAAGAGGGAGTCAATGTATATCTGTGTTATTTTTGTGAAGACTAAGAGGAAACAATGCTTATCTAAGAAGAGGTAGACAGAATATGCATCAAGGCACATTACGTCTATAGTAGAAGGACAATGAGGCTTGGTGCAAGCTTTTAAATCGTGCAATTTTATATCTGTGTTATTTTTGTGAAGACTAAGAGGAAAAAATACTTATCTAAGAAGAGGTAGACAAAATATGCACCAAGGCACATTACGTCTATAGTAGAAGGACAATAAGGCTTGGTGCAAGCTTTTAAATCGCGCAATTGTATATTGAGATGCTAGGCGAGACATAAGCCTTAAGGCTTTTTGAGACTTTAACTTTAAATTCAATAAATTACGTAAAACGATGAGCATTATATAAAATTTAAAGTGTGAAATAAGGATTAATATATTTACATCCTGACATATTAACACATTAAAAAGTAATATCAATATTCTAACAAAATAAAAATTAATAATTTATGCAAATTAATAATTAACACAAACATTTTATCATCAAATCATAAAATAAAATAGTTCATACAAAATTAAGCTAGAATGTACAAAATAAAATAAAATAAAATATCATAGCATAACAATCAAAATAAGTTCAATATAAGTATTTCTCTCGTATAAATTATTCCCACTTAAGTATGAATATGAGTAGTTATCCACATTAGAATTTTTAAACTCAGTATTCCACATTATTCTTTTCACAGAGTGAGTTTTCAGAAGAATTATCGAGATAATGAATTTCTCTCTCCTTCCCCTCATTCTCATTTATTACTATAATCTCCCACTCATCTTCATTTTTAGAAAATCAATTACTTAATTTTTTATGGATATTCTCTCTTTTTATTTCTTGTTATCTGGTTTGTGAGGCTTGGGGGTTGATAGTGAGGTAAATTGATATTATTTTTAAATTTTATAAAAAGAAAAAGAAGGGCATACACAAATTTTTGTCTGCGGGAGGCGCTTGTACTGCACAATTTTAAACATGGGCTTAGTGAATGCATTGAAGGCAGCAATAGAATAGCCTGAAGGTTTTCTGCCTGTGTAGAATTGAGGAATTAGTGTTGGAGGCGAGTTGTCTTGCGAATTTTTTGTAGTTAATCTTTGATAATAGATAGCGCAGTTGTTTGGGATCAACAAGTGGCATCCGAACTTGATCAAGAAGTTTGGGGAAGGAGGATAAAGAATCAAGTAGTTGTGGATGACCAAGCTTAAGAGAAGAAGTTCATTTGATTCAATTATTTTAGCCTTTGTAGGCTGAAGTACTAAGGCATTTTTGTGTAACAAAGCTTTGACATGACTTTAGCAGGTAAACTTGAAAGTAAAATAAAGATTATGTGGAGGTGCTGAACAACGCTCACAATGCAGTTCTACAATGTCTCGGTGATGTGGTACTTTAAGAAGTAGCAGGTGAAATAACAATCATAGACAGAGAAGACGTATAGATTGTACCTCAATAATTCTTTAGCCAATCATATATATCTCAATAATAGATTGTATTCATTGCTAAAGGATGTCTCTGAATTATTGAATAAGCAGGTATATGTTTGTAATTGTTCTCGAGTTGAAAATCATAGGTATTAGAATAAAAGGTGAAGATCAAACAATAATTCTTCTAAATTCATTATAATGTACATATGAAAGTCTTGTTGATGCTACATTTCATGGAAAGGATTCTTTGGCTGTGTTGGAAGTAATGGCTTTGCTAAATTCAACTGAAATTCAAATAAATTTTGAATCTTGTCAAGGATAGTATATAGTTAAAAGGAGAGCCATCTCATGGTAGTTAGCCTTAACAAACTGGGTAACTAAATGCTACAACAGGATCATGTTTTTTTAGGGAATCTTTTAGGGTTCTTTTTGTTTCAATTGAGTATTGTAAGGACCTGTGCTCCCTTTGTGGTTTCTTGATGGGGACGAGTGTAGCCTCGTCGTTGGGTGGTGACAACTGTATTCTTTCGTTGTTGGTGGTGACATAACTCGTCTCCTTTGTTCATTAAATCTACAGGTGGTGATTTATGTATCCCGATCGGTTGCGAGAGCATGAAACTCTTGTATTTTGTATATTTTCTTTGATTAGTGCATCTCATTTTTATTCTGTTGATTCTTTTTCTTGTCTCAGATTGCTTTCTTGGTTATTTTTGCTTAATCTTCTTCTACCCTGTCTTCTTATATCATTTGATATCCGAGCTAGCCTAACATAGTTTCATCAGAGAGTTACCAAAATCTTCTCAAACCTCTACCAAACCATAGCCAAATCTTAACTTAGCCTTAATCCCCCCTTGCTGATTTTCAAATCTAGAACCCTTATTTTTTTTCACCCTAAATCTGCCCCATGCACCCTGTTTACCTCCCAAACTTAAGCCCACTAAACCATAGCCAAGTTTTGACTAAACCCTAATTCCTCCTACCTTATTTTCAAAATCAGGAATCTTAAATAGTTTATTTGCACCCTAAATCCACCCAATACACCCTTTTTCACCTTATAAACATATACCATAGTCATGCCATCAAGAAGAAAAGTGTCGGAAGTTGAAGCCCTCCAATCCGAGGACGTTGCAACAGCTCTACCTCCTTCAACATGACCGCCCAGACACCTAATTACTTAACCTTCTCAAACTAGGGTATACCAAATTTAGAATCATGGGCTCTAAAATGTAATTTTACTGGATATCGTGAGAATAGAATAAGGTATAATTTGCGGTGTTTGGAAATTAGAACCAGGCTGAAAGCAAGACTATTGTGCAAACTATAAATTGTCATTTCAGATGGTGCAGTCAAAAGCATCTTTGAATTTTTGAAAGAAATGATTAAGAATCAACCAGGGCTGATTTTGAATAGTCTAGACAACAAATCATTGGAGATATGTAAAGAACATATGTTTTTGTGAGGACAAACCATAAATGTATGGTTCAAGCACCATAAGCAACTATCATTTCTAATATGTTTGTTGTTAGTTTTCTATTTGGTGATGAACTGGTTCTACTTCCTATAAATAATTAATGGAGAGTGCCAAAAAAAAAAGGTTGAATGAAAATAAGCTATGAAAGAAGATATCTCCTTCATGAAGAATTGCACTTGGGAATTGGTAGACATGCAAACAAACAAAAAGATTATTAGCTACATAAGGTTGTGCCAGAAGAAAGATAGAATTGTTATAATAGGCAAGATTTAAAGTTAGACATACAACAGATTATTAGCTACATAAGGTTGTGCCAGAAGAAAGAATTGTTATAATAGCCAAGATTTAAAGTTAGACATACAACAAAAGAGTTTACATAAGAATAAGCTCTAGATTAGACATACAACAATGCTGAAACTTTCTCTCCAATTGCGAGGCATGTGTTTTTGTCATGATTGTATAATTTTATATGCTTCTTAAGCAATGGATTTTAAAATTGCATTATACTAACAACAAAGCCTTAATCCCACTACGTGGGGTTGGCTGCAAGAATCCTTTTTCTCCATTGCTTCCTATTTAGTGTTGTACTTTCATTTAGTTTTAATAAACTATACTAGGTCTACCTCTGCCTTTCTTAACTTAAGTCGAATCTAAAACATTTACTCTCATAATTGGATCAGGGTCTACCTCTGTCTTTCTTAACTTAAGTCGAATCTTAAACATTTACTCTCATAATTGGATCATCGATGGTCGACGTTTAATGTGGCCAAACCATCTAAGACGTCTCTCGCTAATTTTATCCATTACTGGAGCTACACCAACCCTATCACAGATATATTCATTATCACAGATATATTCATTTCACGCATTTCACGTTTTGTCTCTATGTGTAAAGCCACTCATCCACCTAATCATTCTCATCTCGGCAACACTTAACTTAGTATTATGCGTCTCTTTTAAAGGCCAAGATTTAGTGGCATAGAGCATCGTATGTCTCACCACCACCTTATAAAGTTTTCCTTTCAGTCTAAGCATTCCTCCACTTCAACCAACCAACTTGAATTCTACCATTAACATCTCCATCTATATCACCATCGCTTTGAACAACAGACCCAAGATATCTAAATTGTTCAGACCTTTTAATAATTTGATCATCCAAAGTTACACTTTTGTCACTGGAGCTATTACTACTAAAATTACATTCTATGTATTCAATTTTAGTTCTACTCAAATGAAGGCCTTTAGACCATGTTGACCTCTATAGTTCAAGTTTTTCCTGGGCTTTTTCTTTCGTCTTATCCACGAGAGGATTTCATTAGCAAAAAACATACACCAAGGTATATCCTCTTGTAAATATCCTCTTGTAAATGTCCAATAAGACCATCCATAAAGAAAGCAAAATGATATGGACTTAAAGTTGATCCCTGATGTAATCCAACATGAATAGGATGGACTTAAAGCCGATCCTTGATGTAATCCAACAGGAATTGGAAATATGATAGGAAATATTTGGTCAATACTCCTTCAGTTCGAACACAAATAACAACTCTATTAAACATATCTTTAATGATTTAAATGAGTCATATTATCACCTTTTTTCTCAAGAACTTTCCAAAGGATTTCTCTTGGAACCTTATCGTAAGCTTTTTCTAATTTTTCTAAATCATCTTTTTCTAAATCATTAAAAATCAAATGTAGATCCTCCTTATTATCTCTGAATTTCTCCATCAAACCTCTCAATAAATGTATAGCTTCCATAGTATACTTGTCCGGCATAAACCCAAATTGATTATGATAAATCTTTGCAATGCGTCTTAACCTATTTTCAATTACCCTCTCCCATAATTTTAGAGTAGGACACATCAACTTAATTCCTCTATAATTTGCATGCATCTCCTTTATTCCTAAAAATGGGGACCAAAGTACTCTATTATAAAGATCACTAAAAGCAAAATTTTTAGCGTCACAAATTGTTCTTTTATACTATTTGCGGAATGTTTGATATTTTTTCCAGTTCTCCAAATTTTTACCATTAAATCAATTTTTATAACATAATTATTTATCTTTTCTTGCGCATTATGATTCCACCACCGGCTATTTTTATTTATAAAATTTTTTTCTTTTGATTCTTCAAGTTTATCTTTTGTTAGTTGTTTAATAGTGTTTGTTACTTTATCCCATATAACATTTTCTTCTTCACGAATATCCCAAAATTTAAAATCTTGAATTTTATTCATAAAAATAATTTTATTTGTCTTTTAGATTCCCCTTCTAATTCTACGATGATGAGTCATAGTATTCTTTATTTTAAAATTCTTCATTTTAAAAAATCTAGAACCAATAATCGATGTTGGATATTTAACTCCTCACTTAGAATGAGCTTACATAAGAAAATAATCAATTTGTGTTTTATTAGATTCATTCTTATAAGTAATAATATTCTCATTTCTTTTCTGGAATAAAGTATTAGTAATAATAAAATCATATTATAAAGCAAAATCTAAAATGATTCTATCTTTTTCATTAATCACTCCAAGACCGTAGCCACCGTGAATATTTCTTAAACTTCTACCACTCTACCGACTTCAGAAGTATTGGTGTAGATTATCAACATGAATCAATATGTAGAATTTTATTGAAATTTGAACTAAAAATCAAGTATGTTGAAATAACCCTTGTTATGGGTTGAAAAAATCTCTGAAATTGGAGCTAGACTGAATTTTAGAGTCATAGAGTTCTAGAAATAATTTTGGAAATGCATATCACGATTGGATGTAATAGGTTTTGGGAACCCATGCTAACGAATGATTTCTTGAAAATAAAAAAAATCAATTTAAGAAGTTTAATGAGTTTTATGACGCGAGTTCAAATGAGCAATTTTTTGTTGATATATGCACAAAATCCATACTCACATCTACCTGATAAATGCATACAATCTATTATTTTTGTTTTATAGTTTCAACCATATGGTACGCTTGCATCATTTAAGAAGTCGATCAACTTCCTG
>NW_018164718.1:26361-36738 GCF_001263595.1 Phalaenopsis equestris | reverse complement strand
TCTCTCTCTCTCTCTCTCTCTATATATATATATATATATATATTGATGAGTAATAATTTTAAAAAGTTTAATTAACTACGTATAACCCCCAGAACCTGCCAATCCAATAAGTTTCATTCCACCTCATCCATCTTTTCAGGTTACTTTCCCAGTAACGGAAGATGAAGTTTCTTTCCATAGAGGTAGTATTGTATCTATAACGGAAGATGAAGTTTCTTTCCATAGAGGTAGTACTGTATCTACATCATCCAGTAACCAAAATCTGTGCCATTGAACTTCTCGATCCCCCATACCATCACTTTATCTCAGCCCATCGTTCTTCCTTAGATCCGAAATCATGGCTCTGATACCAGTTGTTATGAAAAAACGACAACAATAAAGTGAAAAATGGAACTCGAAAAATTGCACGTAGAAAATACCTGAGCGACACACATTTTCGTGGCTCGGAAAATTTGACTATTGATAGAAACCAGCAGAGCGGTTGGTGAGAGGCATGTGAGCGATAGGTGCGATGTGGTAGCTGAGCGGTGGGCAGGAGGAAGGTGAGCAGTAGGTGCGATGTCGTAGGCGAGCGGTAGACGCGATGTCGTAGGCGAGCGGTAGATGAGATTCTTAATTAGTAAACAAATTAAATTTTGGTGGACCGGGTCTCCACATTAACCAACACTAAATATGTCTTTTGTAGCAAACTAGACTGTTATAACTATAAACAACAACTTCTGTAGCCAATTGCAACTGTTATAACCTCTAACTATAACTTTTGTAGTTAACTAGACTAGTACAGCCACTAACTACAACAATTATAGCCACAAACTACTATTTCACAACCAAGTAATCATCATCTAGCAATTGTGATCCAATTAAAGTTAGTGTAGTCCAAACTAGATTTTCACGATTGTTATCTAATCATCTCAAAGTCGTTGTAATATTAACATAATCTTATAATCTCATATTCTCTAATTGAGGTAAAGAGTGATATTTTGTACCATTGATTATACAGTCAATTATTTAGATTGAATTGGGTTTTCTATTTTTTTTTTTCTGTTTTAAGTGATTTCTAAATAGCAATAATTTGTTTTTGTTTATGTAACCATCTCAAATAAAAATGCCGACCAACTGAGAAGTAACTAAGAGAGAGAGAGAGAGAAATGCAAAAGCATACATACAACTTAAATAACTAGATGAAGAAAAAAATCATAAATGAAAAAGATTAATTTTCTAATTTCTAAACACAAATCTCTGAAATATTCAGCTTCTGGAATTAAAAATTCCAGATTTTTTTACAAAAAAAAAAATTAAAAAAAAATCTCATCTAAATGCCAAACTACTTCGGAAGCTTCTTCCTTGATCTCCCATTCTCATGCGATTCCTTCGGCAGATCACGCAGCTCGATAATCTGTATTTGCCGTCGCTTCTTCCAATTTTCAATTCGTTGATATCCTTCCTGAAGCTTCCTCTTTGCAATCTCCAGCCTTGACGTTTCTGAAGCCTCCTTAGATCGCTTTCTCTCCACTCCAGCACTTAAATGACTGCTCTGTTTTTGTTCAGAAGTTAGCTTCGGCGAGCCGCCATGCCTAGAATCAGTTGAAGAGGATTTCATGACGGACGACTCGGTTGCATTCTTTTTAGCAATCCGTTCATCTACCAAAACTTTCCAACTTTTAATAAGACTCAGAGCAATCTTGCGAATTTGGCCAGCTCTGTCTTTTCTCAGATCATTTACGGTTCTTCCAATCTCAGTCGCCATCAGAGTTTCCACAGACAATTGCATGAGCTCCAGACGCTTTAGAGATTCATACAAGACTGAATCAGATTCATTTTCATGGTTGCAAAGGACTTCCTTTATCCTCATCACCTCTCCATCTGTCTCACTCTGTTCAGTTCTGC
Organism: Phalaenopsis equestris; assembly: GCF_001263595.1. NCBI lineage: Eukaryota > Viridiplantae > Streptophyta > Magnoliopsida > Asparagales > Orchidaceae > Phalaenopsis > Phalaenopsis equestris. Next base: position 34,851 of record NW_018164718.1, on the reverse strand, counting down.
CACCCTCATCGCCATTGTTAAGGGCAGTGCAAAGCTTCTGAACAATCAGATCCTTCCTGACCATAAACTCCTTGGGGTGATCCGTCGCCGCTACCATGATGGCTCCGTCGATCAACTCAAAAATATCAGATTTTGCGCAGCTGAAAAACTTCCTCCACCAGTCCAGCGACTCTTTCGCGTCCGCCGTCGCCATTGCCGCAAACCAAGATCGCTTTTTTTCTGCAAAGGATTTGCTCTTACGCACTCACCGTTCGGAAATGATGAGAGGGAGCAGAATAATCCGATCAAAATGTTATCTTTTTTAATAACGATCAATGACTGAATTTTCTGAGTAGTTCCACAGTATTTGGAGGGATTAACAAACTAGCCGAAATAAATGGTCATCATGCCCGCCACCTTTTTAGAGGAATTTTTCTAAAAAATAAAGAGGGTGGTATATTTGTAAATATCAATGTTTCACGTGGTATGTATTATATTTTTATATTTTATCATATATTTCAAGAGGTATCATTTTTATTAATTCACTAAATCATTTATATATATATATATATATATAGTTCAGGAAATTATAGCATCATAATCATTTTATTGGATTTGACTTGAACTCAATATAGCTTGCATTGAGTGGATAGAATAGTTAATGGTGCTCCAGGAATTGATAAAAACTTCTAAATACAATTAGGCTCACCAAACAATCTGTTCCGTATGTAGATTTTATTATTGTTATTATCATCAAGATCATATAATTATGAGTTCAATAACTCAAATGTTACAAAAAATGCTTGTAATCAAAGGAATAAATATGAACCGTTCGACGGAGTGTTTTGAGAACCTGACTAAATTGACTGAAACAATCATATTGTCCTCAATCACCCAAAGTTGTCGTCGACTACCAGAGATTCTCGTCAGCCATAAGAAGGTGTTGTTGTCTAACAGTCATTATCGACCACAACTAATAACTATTGCAACCAACTATGGTTGTTGTAGCCACCAACTACATTTGTTGTAACACGACTATGAATATTATAACCCCTAAATACGCTTTTTGTAGCAAACTACGACTGTTATAACTATAAACTACAACTTATGTAGCCAATTGCAATTGTTATAGCCTTTAACTATAACTTTTGTAGTTAACTAGACTAGTATAGCACTAACTACAACTATTATAGCCACAAACTACTATTTCGCAGCCAACAACAGCTATTGTAATCATCATCTAGCAGTTGTGATCCAACTATAGTTTGTGTAGTCCAAACTAGATTTTTACAATTGCATTTATCTAATTATCTCAAAGTAGCTGTAATTTTAACATAATCTTATAACCTCATCTTTTCTAATTGAGGTGAAGAGTAACTTTTTGTACCCCTGATTATACAGTGCATTATTTTAACTGGATCGAGTTTTATTGTTTTTTTTCTTTTTTAAGTGCTTTCTATGTCTTATACGTCTTATCTGTACGCTGCAAAATTATTGACTTCTTGATTTATATAGAATCAAGAAGTGAATAATAGCACTTCTTACGTCAAAAGATTGTATATAATATCTAATTTTTTAGAAGTGAAATACAAATTTACATTCATAAGTTTAAACATGAAATTGCTATAAATATCAATATCAAATTTAAGTGGTTCAATATCCCGTGTCCGAAAGACGGTACAGCTCAACAACATAGGACCTGATAAAAGGATGCGAAACTAATTAGTATCTCCAAAAGAGAAAAAAAGATTATCGTGGGAAAGTGAACTTTGAATTCTTTGAAGACATAATCTCGATTTTAATCGATAGTTTTTTTAAGTGATTTCGATCGCTTAAGAAGTAATTAATTTTAGAGGTTTACGCCTATAAGAAATCAGCAACCCAGATAATCTAAATCTCACTTAGAATAAACATGGGAAATATATGTTTGTATTTTACAAACAAAACAAATATGCTAAATACCTTAATTTGAATAATTGAACTCATTAAAAACTAATATTTTCATCTTTCAAGATAATATATTACTTATAATGTCGTGTTCGAATAGTTAAATATTTGAGATCTAATTTGTCTTATTTTGAAAATCTCAAAGCCATACAAAAATAAAACAAACAATAACTTTTTAAAGGAAAACTTTATATAAAGAAAAAACAAGAGGTAATCATTTCAATGACATTAAGGACGAGTTTGTTGCAACTGCAGTTATTTCAACAAGCAGCTGAAAAGCTATCGTTGGGAGAAATTGCTACGAGGTAATTGCTATCGTTGAAGTTGTACATCATGTCTCCCATCTCTAAGGTACATCAATTTCATAGAAAAAGTTCGGGGATTTACTCAGAAGAGAACCATAAATCACCCTCTCCTTTGTGTCCACCATCTTCAATCAATTGCGGTAGTATTTCCATAGTAATAGAAAAAAACAATTACATTCGGTGAACCACACTTCTAGACGAAGGTGATGATCCGACATTTTACCGTACAACGTGATCAAATCATCAATCGTGTTCAGATGTGCGTGCGGACACCAAATATAATAATTTCTCCAATCATAAGTAATCATTCTCAATAAATACATTTACGTTATATGAATCCATAAACTTTTATAATTTAAAATGATATTCGACCACAACTAATAACTATTGCAACCAACTATGGTTGTTGTAGCCACCAACTACATTTGTTGTAACACGACTATGAATATTATAACCCCTAAATACGCTTTTTGTAGCAAACTACGACTGTTATAACTATAAACTACAACTTATGTAGCCAATTGCAATTGTTATAGCCTTTAACTATAACTTTTGTAGTTAACTAGACTAGTATAGCACTAACTACAACTATTATAGCCACAAACTACTATTTCGCAGCCAACAACAGCTATTGTAATCATCATCTAGCAGTTGTGATCCAACTATAGTTTGTGTAGTCCAAACTAGATTTTTACAATTGCATTTATCTAATTATCTCAAAGTAGCTGTAATTTTAACATAATCTTATAACCTCATCTTTTCTAGTTGAGGTGAAGAGTAACTTTTTGTACCCCTGATTATACAGTGCATTATTTTAACTGGATCGAGTTTTATTGTTTTTTTTCTTTTTTAAGTGCTTTCTATGTCTTATACGTCTTATCTGTTCGCTGCAAAATTATTGACTTCTTGATTTATATAGAATCAAGAAGTGAATAATAGCACTTCTTACGTCAAAAGATTGTATATAATATCTAATTTTTTAGAAGTGAAATACAAATTTACATTCATAAGTTTAAACATGAAATTGCTATAAATATCAATATCAAATTTAAGTGGTTCAATATCCCGTGTCCGAAAGACGGTACAGCTCAACAACATAGGACCTGATAAAAGGATGCGAAACTAATTAGTATCTCCAAAAGAGAAAAAAAGATTATCGTGGGAAAGTGAACTTTGAATTCTTTGAAGACATAATCTCGATTTTAATCGATAGTTTTTTTAAGTGATTTCGATCGCTTAAGAAGTAATTAATTTTAGAGGTTTACGCCTATAAGAAATCAGCAACCCAGATAATCTAAATCTCACTTAGAATAAACATGGGAAATATATGTTTGTATTTTACAAACAAAACAAATATGCTAAATACCTTAATTTGAATAATTGAACTCATTAAAAACTAATATTTTCATCTTTCAAGATAATATATTACTTATAATGTCGTGTTCGAATAGTTAAATATTTGAGATCTAATTTGTCTTATTTTGAAAATCTCAAAGCCATACAAAAATAAAACAAACAATAACTTTTTAAAGGAAAACTTTATATAAAGAAAAAACAAGAGGTAATCATTTCAATGACATTAAGGACGAGTTTGTTGCAACTGCAGTTATTTCAACAAGCAGCTGAAAAGCTATCGTTGGGAGAAATTGCTACGAGGTAATTGCTATCGTTGAAGTTGTACATCATGTCTCCCATCTCTAAGGTACATCAATTTCATAGAAAAAGTTCGGGGATTTACTCAGAAGAGAACCATAAATCACCCTCTCCTTTGTGTCCACCATCTTCAATCAATTGCGGTAGTATTTCCATAGTAATAGAAAAAAACAATTACATTCGGTGAACCACACTTCTAGACGAAGGTGATGATCCGACATTTTACCGTACAACGTGATCAAATCATCAATCGTGTTCAGATGTGCGTGCGGACACCAAATATAATAATTTCTCCAATCATAAGTAATCATTCTCAATAAATACATTTACGTTATATGAATCCATAAACTTTTATAATTTAAAATGATATTTTGATCTTTGTTTTGGGATGATTGCATAAAAAAACACATTTTTATTTATTTTCCACCAACATCATTAACCATTCATGTAAAAAACAGTTCCCAAAATCCCCCTTTCTTCCCCAAATCAACCAAAACAATCAAAATGGGCTGCTAAAATCAACCGAATCCAACTCAAATAAAGCAACCAAAACACAAATCAAAACAACGATGAAATCCAGAAAACCATCATCATCATTATTCAACAATAGAAAACGATGATTTCATGAAGCATACAAAACGAATCTCCGCGATCCCCGCCCTAAAAAGGGCAAAAAAAAAACCAAAAAAAAAAAAACCCTAATCTATCCCCAATCTCAGTTATGGATGTTCCCCTGCGTGTAGATGTAATCAATGTGAGCCGCAAGAGTTCTCCTCATCAAACATTCCTCCTCCCCAACTCCATCGCAGCTCAATTCCAGCATCCCTTCATCGAAACCCTAGGAAAATCGCGCCGTTTCAGAAACAGAGAAAGAAGAGATGAGAAGATGAAATAGCAGATGATTTCGTTAGCTAATCACTTGAACCGAGCCGGGCTTTTCCACAGGAAGAGTTCTTGCAGCATGCGTGAAGGAGATGGAGAAGATGAGGACAATGGAGAGGAAGAAGAACGCTGCTTTCGCCATTAATGGCTCAGGAAGAACTTTTCGGGGGTAGAGAGAGAGAGAGGTGATGGAAGAAATATTCCCTCAGTACTAAAACTTTTCGGGGGTAGAGAGAGAGAGAGGTGATGGAGTTTATAAATAGTGGGAATGAGGTGGGTTTTGGTGCTTTTAATAATTACTAAACCTTTTTAATTAAAATATATTTTATGTAATTTTAGTTTAAATGATTATTTTTTTGGGCTTTTCTTCTTTATCATAAAATTACTATAATAAACATCTGATATTTAGATTTTCATTATTATAAATGTATCACTCAATTTTTTTATGGCATTTTAAAAATATTATTACTATTTATTTTTTTTTGGTGCATTACAATTTTTTTTTTTGTATAAAGTAACACCAAAGTGTAGAGTTGTTAACAAGCCGATTTTGAGTATGTCGATCACGTTAGGTTTGATTTCGAGTCAGTTTAGTTTGAAATTGAATCAAGCTCAATCCAGCTTGATATCAAAACAAGCTCCTTGAAATCGAAACAAGATGGTTCAATTTGAGTTATTTGAATCTGTTCCAACTCGCAATCGGCTCATAGCTCGTTAAATTTGATTTTCTTTAACATCATATATAATTTTTATAAATAAGAAATATTTCAAGCAGATCTCAAGCTATTTCAAGTCAATCCTCATATAACTTGAAATCGGCTTGAAAAAAATTTGATCTAAGCTTTTAATAATAACTTGGCTCATTTATTTCGATCTGATCTTAATTTGTGCTAAAACTTAAATCAATTTTCAAGAGAATATATCAATATTTTTATGATATGAAAATATGTAAATGCACATATATGCAAATTTAAATATGAAAATTTAAATGTTAGATATATAAATACCTAAGAATTGTGAAATATGTATGTAAATGCACATATTTGCTTTCAGCTTTAAATATTTATAAATATACCAAGAGCTTCTAGAAATCTAATAAAAATTATTTTTTTCTTCTGATAGACGGAATCTTCTCATAAAAAAAATTAATCAACCGGTCCTCACAATTTAATTCTTAATCCATAATTAATTAGTTAATTAGTACCCGAACAGTCATAATTAACTAGTTAATTAGTATCCGAACAGAGATTTGAATATATTAAGTTGTTCGACAAAGATTTTGTTCCCAAAATTATTAGGGTCTCTTACGTACGAAAAAATATTACATCAGGACTCCTAACATAAAGCTACGTTCGGGTTGAAATATCCGGCTGTGTTATGTGAATATTTCATTTGCGTTATTTGTAAAAATGATGTGTTATTCAAGTATTATTTGATGTTATTCGATTATTTTGCTGATTTATTGGAATATTCCCCTTCGTTACTTCGATTAGCCGAATATTCCACTCCGAACGTAGTTCTACATTAGGAGTCCATGTAATATTCCAATCCGAACATAATTCTACATTAGGCGTTAGATATATTAATACATAGGAATTAAATAGTAATTATGTTAATCTTCATAATTATATAATAATATATTGTATTTTCAAGACTTAGAAAACTGTGGACATTTCCAAATGTATAGCAGTTGATTTCAGCCCACCAAAACTGATTTTATGTAAGATGATAAATGAGAACATTTTTTTTGCATTTTTTTAATGAAAAATACGTATTGAACCTGTTAAATTAAAAAAAAAATCATTTATAATTTATTTATCATAGAAAATTATGATGTAGTCCAGCATTTTTTCAGATATTATGCAGCCCTTTCATACATAAATATAAAAATATGGTAATTTTGTAAGTATGAGAATCATGCTTTATTTCAATTATAAAAAAAGATTACAAATTAATACTTCTATAGTATTGGCCTAAGTTTGTAAATTTTTTTTCTATTTCTCATTAATTTAGTAAAACTTGGAGGACAAACAAGGCTATCAGTTTAGGGTCTGTTTGGGGCAGCTAAAGCTTATCCGACTTATCCAAAAAATCAGTTTATTTTGATAATCCACTGATCAACAATTTATCTTGATAAGCTGACTAGTTGTTTGGTTAGTGCGTTTCAAAAACAGCTGATTCTAGATAAATGATCATTTTGTCTGTTTTGGATAAACTGTTTAGTTGTTTGGCTTGTGCGTTTGGAAAACAACTGATGCAAGTACAATGATAAATAGAAGTAACTACAAGATTCTCATTATTTCTCATGACAAAAGAGGTACCTCTAAAATGTTCTTCCAAAACTAAACTGAAATTGTCTCTTAACATCTTCAACAACTATTATAGCTATTGTTCCAAACGTAAGATCATCAACTGCTGTTTATAAATACGCGGAATCCAACCAAAATGATTATATTGCAGAAAAGGCGTACAAATTTAAAACTAAACGACTTTCATATTCATCAAAATGTCAATCCCCTCAAAACAACTACACCGCGCAAATCAAATCATCTCTCACAATTCTAAATGCTAGATAAAAAAAACACAGTAAAAGGATTTCAGATCTAACCTTCTGCAGACAACAAAAAAAAAAGAGAAAAGTGAGACAAACTTCCTATTGAATGGTGAAAATTAATCATTTATGCATTTGTCTATTTGATCAAGTGATTATGAAGTGCAAAGGCTAATTTTTTTTTGATTTTTTGTAAGAGTATAAAATTGATCAGTCTCCCATCCAGATGAACATCATAGAGTAGGTCAATGTCTGGATCAGGCAGCACATCCATGAACTTGCTGCACCTACGCAATAATGATACAAAGGACAGAGATGCCCTATACTGAAGATCAAACACGATGATATCCTTTGGGAATGCACCATGACAACGTGCCTCCATCTCAGGGAGAAACAAAACCACACATAGAACTGAGGGAAGGCTGCCAGTGAAGAGTAGCTGAGGAGGGACAGTAGGGAGAGGAAATTTCTGACATATAGGACGGGAATTTCAGCACCGACAAAAGGAGGTTCAACTGTAAGAAAGGAGATTCAACTATACCTTCGTGACAAAGGAGGTCCTGCGGCTAGGTAACTTTTATTCGCCATCAACATAAACTTTTAATAAACAATCCCCAAAGGATTAATATTACCCAAAATAAAATATAGTCATTTATCCACTCAATGTTTTGCCTTTGGTTCTAGAAATTGGAAAACAAAAATCTATATATTTTCTTAAAATATATAAGTCTAATGCATTATAATAAATTAATTTCTAACATTTTTCAAATGCAAAATTATGTATCGTATTAATCTTCAATTATTAATGATTAAATCTTCTTGATATAACAAAATAACTACACTAACCACCACAGTTGAAAAAAATTAAATTGAGAAATATTTCTTTTTTTGTTGGGCAATTAGTAAAGTGCATTTGTTGGGCAATTCGTAAAGTGCACAGTGCTTGGGATGGATGGATGTTGGATATTTATGTTTGTCTATGTGCACGTCCCACACATTTTAGTTCAACCATATAAAAGACTAACCACACCACGTACTCAGATCAGTTGGTCGGGCATCTGGTTGTCAGTTGTAAGTCCTCTTTCGATTCCCTTCGAGAGTAGGGTGTGGTACTCGAATTATAGACGCATGAGGGATTGTTAGGACTCGTATCTATCTATCTATGTATATATA
>NW_018164718.1:11561-26335 GCF_001263595.1 Phalaenopsis equestris | reverse complement strand
TATATATATATATATATATATATAAGACTAATCAGTACCAGTTTACATAAATTATAGCCCAATCCAAACCCAAAACCTATCCGATCTTATGAGTCCTTAATTTTCAAATAATAATCACTCCTACAAAAAAATACATAGACCATACTCACGCCCACAAAACTCAATCACTAAATCCCAGCCAAGTCATTTAATAATCGCCATAGCCATCCAAAAAAACACAGGACAGTCTCGTTCACAAAATCACAAGAATACCAGATGCCATTTAACACAACCTAAGCTATCAATGTTCCAAGGGCATTCAACATGTTCAACGCCTTAAGTTATAATACATATCATGTATGAATTCCCACTGCAATGACAAATAAGACGAATAAAAAAATAAACAAACTCGGTATCAGATGTATTAACGCCTTACTGCATTGTTTCAGATTGTAGACTACCTATATCTCTCCAAGTGCCTTCTGTATGTCTCTCTGCAAATTTTTTCATGTGATAGCATCAGAGAAGCCATTAATTTTGCGTGAAGAGAAACAAGAGGAACACCCAAAATAAAAAAATAAAATAATCACGTGCTTCTATAAAAAGAATAACACATTTCGATCCAATTCAACCATCAAATGACTTGGAAGATCATGATAAGACTGTAAGAACTTCGAAAGTAAATATTTCCAATCCAAAAACTTTTATACTGCCAAAAGATTTAAGTAGATTTATCATAAATTTTCATAGCAGGTCTAATAAGAGGATGAACGCATTACCTCAATGGCCAGAGGAGTTGTTGTAGGGCTATAACGATGCAATACTTTGCCATCTCTATCTACAAGGAACTTGGTGAAGTTCCACTTGATTCGAGATCCAAAAAAGCCGCCTTTGCTATCTTTTAAAAATTTATATATTGGAGCAGTATCAGGACCATTCACTCGAACCTGAGAAAAAAAGTATAATCAGGAACTATTGTGGATCATAAAAATATGATGCTAGTGGCAAGTCAATTATAAATGATAGATCATACGTGAGCTCTGATACATACAGGATAAAACTTAACTGCATCAGCTCATAAATCGTTATATGAAGGAATGAAAGAATTAATAATAACAATGAAGCTACTTCTCAATATAGCCATTGCCTTTGAAACAATTGCTACGGTGGAAAAGTTGTATTTATCAATTTGTACGAAAAAATTTGACGTCTCAAACATTAATAAAGAACAAATGACGCAACAGTACATAATGCAAAGAAAAATCATAGGCTTATTTTAAAGAAAATTATTGGCATTTTTGAGAAAAGATTAACTAAGACAATGGCATCTAAAATAAGTACTCTAGATGATTCATAATAGCTAAAAAAACACTATAACCCAATGACAGGTAGTGACATCCCTATAATTAGAGATTTAAAAAAAATCATGCAGAGCTCAAGACAGGATTATCATTAATACATTGCATACTACTAAATAAGCCAAATTACATATAGCAAGGATCTTCATTATTTTGATAGTCACCAATTATTAAGGATATTTTATATTCATTTCTTGTTTCTCCTGCCTATATTCGTGCATGTATGTTTGTGCTGCACAATTCAATGAAGATTTAATTCTTATTAACTTTCTCATTCAAATGTGATATTATAGCCTTCCAAGATCCATTTCAATGTCATCCTTGTGCTCGCAACCCACCATTGATCGCTTAAATATGCCAAGCCTCTACTCGTGCTTGCATTTGTCCAAGTGAGTCATCCTCCAACTGAGTCCAAAATCCAAACACAGCACCTCAACTTCTGATGGAATTGAAATTAGATAACATCATTATCTCTTCATAGAAAACCATATAATCATCGATGGAATCTTGTGCTCACTGTAAGTGTCCCCTTTTATCCCAGCCATTCCCATCCACTTTCTCCCCAATAAATATTAATACTCTCCTGATTTTCTTTTATAGTTGCCCGCTTCCTCGCCAACTCTAAAAACTACCTATACCGAGGTTGATCATTAACTGCTATGATCAACATTCATGCTCAAAGCTATAGCTTACATGAGATCTCTCACAATGGTATCCTTCTCCTCAACAATGATGTAATCCATGCATTGCCGGTTTCCTTTGATTCCTCTTGCAACTTCCTTCTCCAGCAATATGCACCTCTGCACACATGAGAAATTTCTTCCTAGCTTTCCATCTACGCCTCCATGCTTGGCTGACTACCTAATTCATCAAAAAACACTATAAAAAATACCCACTATGTGATTGCAAGCTATTAAGCCATCTACAAAAAACTGTCAACAACCGTGATATCCTCTAACGCTTCTTTGAAAGGTCACGAAGCACAACTCTAGGCATGCCTCAAATTAAGGCGCAAAAATAAAATAAAATAAAATAAAATAAAAAACCTCAAGGCTTGAGCCTCACTATCACCAGTGAGACTCGCGCATTTCTTGTCAAAGGCACATGAGACGACGACACAATCAAATTATTTAATAAAATATTATGTTATATTATATTTGATTATTAATATATATTATATTATACTTATATCCAAAAACAATGAATCGAAAAAGTCAAAGGTAACTTAAAATATGATTAAATTATTATTTTAATAATTTGTTATTTTAAATTATATATGATCTAATGTAAATTATTATGTAGAATAAAAAAGAAAAATGCAATGATTAAAGAAGATTTGAAAAAATGACAAGACAGAATCAAATGATAGCAAAATAATTACATATGATAATCCATCTAAAGATGATGAAAACGAAATTTAAAACATAGTAAATCTTGATTCTATAATGTATTTAAATTTTAAGTAAATGCTTACCTTGAATCTAATTTCAAACCTTCATTTTATATCAACATCTAAAATTGAGATATGTGATTTATGTTTTCTTTACAGAAAGTTAAATCAATATATCAATGATTTATTTTATATTTATGAATTATTTTAAATTTTATGAATGTTTTCTACTTTGAGACTTGCACCTTGTGGCTTACAACATGTCAACGTAAGACAAAATGCATCAACTACCAAATTCATTTTTTAAAACATTGCCTCTACAGTGTCAAGATTGGCACCCTCTGCAAGTAAAAACTGACCGCTGCACGTCTAATCTAGAAAATTGATTCAAAATGGTCCCTAGTGCATAAATCATAACACAAAAGTGATTCCAATTTAGTCCCTCTACTAAACAAAATTGAACCCAATTTAGTCCCTAAGAAATTAATTGAGATCAATAACAATACCTGAGGGACTAAAGTTGAGCATGGCAAAACTTTGGGACTAAAATGGCTATAACTGAATAGTTGGGGGATCCCTCTACCATACGAAATTGATACCAATTTAGTCCCTAAAAAATTAATTGAGATCAATTTCAATACTCGGGAGATTAAATTTGAGCACTATAAAATTTTGGGACTAAATTGGCAACATCAAAATAGTCGGGAGACCATTTTAGAATTTAACCCTTATATTTGATATACCAAAAAAAAAACAATTTGAACAAATATGAATATCAATATAATATTTTAATTTAAAAGTTTCATAAATAAATTCAAAACCAACCGAAATCTACTTTAAATTTAATAAATAATTGAACTGAATACTTTGATGAGAGAAGCACAAGAAAAAAGAATGTATCAACATAGGATACAAACAAGGCCAAATCTAGCACTTGATACAATTGGAAATTTTATAACATTAATTGATAGACCAAATGCTATTCAAATATTATATGCTTAAAAAAGAATCTCAATAAGAGGAATTCAACGAAGTTAAATATCATGAAATTCTAAGATCATTAAAAACACCTAAATGATGGAAAAAAACAATCTAAATCACAAGCAATACAAACAATTTGATGGAATGTTATTAAAATTATTAAAATGCTAATCTAAAAAATTATAAATAGACTCCTATTTTCTACAAGAAAAACACATTAATTTATAATGAGCTTATAGATTTGGAAAATCTGACATTCAAATCCAATGATTATCGTTAGCAACCATTGTTGTCTAGCCATCATTTCTCGATTACCGCTATTCGACTACCTTCGTCCAATAATCATAACATCTGTTATGGAATGACCAATGTCGCCCAACTTTCATAGCTCATTCACTATATTTCGACCACAATTGTTTGATCTTTAAAGCTTGCCCATTAATACCCAACAACTATTGCAAACCACCATTACTTGATCAATGATGCCTAGGCACAATCATCAATTTTTAGTATTACCCTAACATTCTCCGCCACATTCATAAGGAATTGAATTTGTGTTCCATACTTTATAATCTTATCTTCTCTAAATAAGAAGGGTAAACTTCTATAAACTCATTTATATAATAGATTATTTCAACTAAGTTAAGTCAAGTGAAGTTTCCCTTTCAAGGGTTTTTATAAAAATAAAATATATCTTATGAATATTTTCTTGTCTTAATATGTAAAAAGATCTTCATGTAAAACGAAGACAAAACTTTCTCTCTATTGTTGTGAATTGTTTAGTACAGAATGGATTGGCATTGTTTATGGTAACATTAAAAGCATTTGACAAACACTTATCTAATGGCTAATAAGCATACAATGCTTACAACAATGGATCTTCTCACTCTAAACACAAACTAATCTAAGTATAAATTTTGCAACTAACATCATAACCAAACAAAAATAGGCCCAGAAGATCAAATGTATAAATTGAAAAAGCATCAAGTTCAAATCCTTCAAATTTTGGAAGAGTGGGTGCAATTTATTCAAGAGTATACCTTCATTTTTTGACAAAAGCTAACACAGTTAGTTGAATGCCAACATTTTCCAACACCATGATTCTGAAGGTGATCAAATTTGATAAAATAATCTCCAATGCCTCATTTGTCAAGATTTTAGTCAAATTTGTACATTCCTATCTCACCAAGAATTTATTATCCTTCTAGATTATTAGATATGCATAGGATATATCCTTTAGGTATTCACCATGCCTTTCTCATTAAGGAGTTAGACTTAGAGATAAGACCATTTTTATGGTTGAAAATCCTTTCTTTTGTCCGAGTCTCAAGCAAGAAGTAGCATGTGTCATTGCCAATGTTGCTTTTGTCAGTGAAGGGTAGAAAGTCTATTTTTAATTTATGTACTTCTCTTCCTATCCTACACAACCCACATAAACCTTTGAACACGAACTTTTGTTTCAAGTAGCCCCATATGGTGTCTAGGCAAATTTGTAGTAATAGATCATTTCTAAAATTACAAATTTTATCCTTTATTATAAAACATCATATGCATTTCTTATTGCTTCACTATTTTTTTAGTGAAGCGACATTACAAAGTATGCTAAGAATATAGTTTTTGACTTAATTATTTGGTTCATGAATTATTTTTGAAATTTATGAAAAAAATTAGACACAAAATTCCACTTATTTATTGACTATCATCCTCAGACAAAAGATCAAATTGAAGTTTTCAATAGAAACTTAAGTGACCTTCTAAAGTGCCTTGTGATAGAACAAACAATTAGTAGATAAATGGTTTTGCTCTTTGTTGAATTTAAATATAACATTTGCAACTTTCCACATACAGCCTATGCATGTAGTATATTTATCTACGTCATATAAATACAATGAATTTATATGATCATTTGTCCAAAGAATGAAAATCATTACAAAGAAATTTAAACCAATATGGCAATAACTTCCTAAAATATAGATTTGATCTAGATTCACATAAAGATTTTTTACCAAAGAGATTTTTATGAGAACTCTTAGGAAGTTATCAGCATCAAAATTTAAGCAATACAATAGTGTACGGGTAATAAGTAACAATATTTATGAGTTATATCTGCATTTGAATAATGGTATTTCATCAAAGTTCAAAGTAGCCAATTTGACTCCATATCGAGAGATATTACCTCTCTCTCCTCTGCAAGTTTCGTGACCACCAAAATCATCTCCCAAGATACTGGTGACTACCTCTATATTTATTTCTACATTGGAGTTGCTATGAACTTGTTGACTACATTCTCATATCCTAGAACAAGTTCTTGATGACCAAATTATTTTCATTACTAAAGGTGGAATTCATTGATGCCTAGCTTGATGGAAAGGCGCCTCACCTCTTTAAAACTAGTGGTTGATAACTCAAAAATTATAACAATTCCCAGAGTTGCTTGTGGAGTACCAAGATCATCATTCATCATATTTTGATGTCATTCTCATTTACATATACTCTTCTTCTTTAAACCACTTTTTAGAATTTCATCTAAAGCTAATTTTTCACAGGTTAGCTTAAGTCAACATAAATAAGCATTAATTTCTCTTTTATTTCTTATTTTTTATTTTTTATCTTTTGGTTTGTCTAGTTTAGCTTGTAGACACTTTATCAAATCTAGCTAAAACCCTGAAGTCCTTCATTGTATTACTTTCAATCTTCCAAGTAAATCTTTTTAAATTTGTTTTTCCCCATCTTTGAAAATTTTAATTGAATTTCTTTTGAAAATTTAAATTTAGCCCTTTTCATCCATTATCATAACAAGCCCTACTTTGCCTTGCATTAGGGTTGGAAAAAAAGAGTCACAGAATGCATAGTGGTTGAAGACATAATCGTAGTTGTGCTTTCTGATGAGATATCTTTGACAAGTCCAAAATATTGCACCATATATTAAGGTTTACCACAAATTAAAAAATATATATATTTATCTCAAAATATCATTGTAATTATGATATTATCTTCAAATAGGATGGTCGAGGGTATATGCATACAATAACAAAATTCACGGTGAAAAGAAGTCAAATAAGCAAGAAAGTATTGAGAATGAACAACAAGGTTAAACATACTCCAGCAAAATAAAGTAGAGAAAATGAAAGAAGATTCAGTCCTTTGCAACTCTGTAAATTGAACATCAAATGAAACATCCTTCAAAAATAAGGAACAAAATTTTGTTGATTAAAATTAACAACAGTTTTGATGCGATTAGCTTACCTTTTGGAATATTGGATACTCCGCCTTGTACCTTGTACATGCAAACTCCATTGCCTCCTGGCTTGTTCCAGGTTCTTGTTTCAAAAATTGATTACAAGGAAAGGCTAAAACCTCAAAATCTAAAACAGGACAACAAATAGAAGAGATCAGCTCTCATTGAACACTATTTTACCATCAACTAGATCTACTACACTAAAGATTTAACTGATTTAATCCTTTTTCTCCGTTGGGTCCTATATAGTGTCATATTTTCATTTAATTCTAATAAATTAAGATCATTTTTTATACAATATGCACAAGTCATCGTAGGTCTACGTTGCCTTTCTTAACATAAGTCGAATCTGAAACATCTAATCTTTTAATTGGATCATCAGATGATAAACGTTTAATGTGACCAAACCATCAAAAACGACACTCTCTTATTTTGTCTGTCACTGGAGCTACACCAACCCTATCATGGATATATTCATTTCACATTTTGTCTCTAAGTGTAAAGTCACTCATCCACCTAATCATTCTCATCTCGACAACACTTAACTTAGTTTTATGCTTCTAGTTTAGAGGCCACCATTTAACGCCATAGAGAATTGCAAGTCTCACCACCATCTTATAAAGCTTTCCTTGTAGTCTAAGTGGTACTTCTCTATCACAGAGTAGGTCCGAAGCATTCCTCCACTTCAACCAACCAACTTGAATTCTACTAATAACAACTCCATCAATACCATCATCACTTAGAACAATAGACCCGAGATATCTAAAGCGTTCACACTTTTTAATAATTTGATCACCCATAGTTACATTTCTGTCACTAGAGCTACTGCTGCTAAAATTACATTCCATGTATTCAGTTTTAGTTCTACTCAAACGAAGGCCTTTAGACTCCAAGGTAGAGCTCCATAATTCAATTTTTCTCAAGTTTTTTCTCGTCTTATCCACGAAAAGGATATCATCAGCAAAAAGATACAACCAAACACACTTGAAAGAGAAATTATCACAAACATAACATAAACTCACACTAGGGCTCAATTCGGGGGTGTTGAAGATTGACTAGGTTGTCGAGAGTGGTGGTAAGAGGCTCAAATGGACTGTGGGTTGTTGGGACAGCAAAAGGAGGGGCTGGAATTTCGTTGACAGCAAAGCGGAAGGCCTAGAATGGCGGTGATAGTGAAGTGAAGGGCTGAGACAGCAAGGGGAGCAAAGGGAAATGGTTTTGGATTGCAGGACAACAAAGGGAGAGCTATCCAAGGACGGCAAAAGTAAGGGGGATGGCTGGAATGACTATGGAGGGGTTGGAGAAGATAAATGCCTCCTCGATAGCGAGCTATAGACGGAGTACAACTCAATCCCTTTGAAGAAGATTACCATCTGGGATGAACTACAGTCGGAGCACCTTCTCACCTTTGGATACAAAACTAGAAAAGGAAACCCTAGACACAGACAGTTGTCATAATAAAAAACACCAAGAAAACTCTAATCTAACTCTAATGAAACACATATATAGAAAAGAACTAGAAATGAATGATAGGAATGGAGAAAACTTGCTAAAAATTGAAAAACAATTCAAACGGGGTCATTTGGTTGGGCTTTGGATCACCTGTGTGAGCCGAGCACGCGCATGGTTACAACATCGCACAATCTTGTGTTCACTTCATAAGCAGAAAATGCCCCGCATCAGTCTCTCGAGGTTGGGAGAGCTTCAAACTCATTTGTCATAGCTTTTGACTTCTCACGATATGGTGTTGGTCGGTCACGCTGAAGGTGATAGAGCTATAGTAAATTCTCGGTAAGTTACTCATACAGGTGTTTTCATTTCAAAGCACACCCTAATAGAATAAGTATTCATTCACTTTTGGCATAATTTGGGCTGAAGCTGCATAAAGTTGTAGATTCCTACAAGATAACTCTCAAGCCCTTACATCTGTAACATTCCTCTCTCACTTTTATCGTACATAGCTGAATGTATTTGATAATTATCAGAACTATCATAAGAAATCAACTTTGTGACGAAATCTAGGCAGACTGGACCACACTAAAGTATAACCGCTTAGGAGAGATCTCTTCTTCTTCTTCTTTGACAGAACCTCGATCTCACTGTAAGATGTTCTTTCTCTCAAAAATCCTAAAGCGGTTTCTAGCATTGTGGTTCATCCATCCAGTGTAATCATATGTCGGTGGCTACACTACTAAACTAATTTTAATACTCAAATGACTCTACATAGCTTCCACAAGTGGCATAAAAGAGTCTCATCACTAGCATGTTGGATCTCCTTCAGTAGGGGAAACTCAGAAGGTTAGTTATGTATCTAAAAATTTCGAAATCCTCTTATCTAAAGTCGTTGTGTGTCTCGTATTAACTCCTCAAACTCATGAGCCTTTTGGACATCCAATGTCAGTTAAATTGATGCTCCCCTCAATGTCTGCAAGATGATAGCTCGATACGCCAAATCTCATACTATGCATGGATGCCAATTATCTTAGAGTCACTACTTTCTAGAATAGTTATTGTTAACTTAGCTGGAATCTCTCTTCTGCATTGGATATATCAACGAACAAAAGTGTTCCATGGGGAAAAACATCATCGGATGAAAATTTTCATTCGAATTGCTCTTCAGTGTCTACAATGCCTTTAACCAATTTTTGAACATCACCCTGCACAGTAAAGTAGATTACTCCCCTGGTTGTGTAATTTGGTTCAATATGCCCAAATCCGTGGCACTTGAAACACTTTTTGGTCGGAACAAATTTAGTTTTTTCAGTTCGCTCCACCTATTCTCTACTTTGAATCAATTACTCCTTAAGCGCTGGCTTAGATGTTCCCCTTGGTACACTCTTGCGACTCGATCCTAGGGCTAAACTTTACATGTAGGGGGTGGTAGTCATCCGATAATGTTGCCTTTTCACTTTTGAAGCTGAGATGTAGACATCCGGTCCAGAGTGAATTGGTATGTACTTAAGCCGCATCTCCCATTTCATCTTGAACCAAATAGTGATCTTATCTTTTTCATTAGGTTGGGATAAATGCTTCAAATTTTGCCACAAAAATAATGCACTCTTCTTTAACTAATTTGCAGCTAGTTTCACCATTTCGTCCAGTGGTACATCCTAGTACTCAAAGAAAAGTTCCACAATCTGAAGCCACTGGATGAACTCGTATGGATCCAAGTGACCATCAAAATGTGATAAATTCTTCATTATCTCAAAATAATGGCTTCTCAAATATTTCATTCAATGCTTGAGGTTAGAGGCTCTTCATTTTTCAAATCCTAATAGGCAATTAACATTTGTATCCTCTAATAGACACTTCATCTCTGTATTCTCTGGCGAGCACTTCATCTCTATAATTGAATGGAATTCAAGTGACCCCATTGGATGGTCTAATTTCCTCAACTTTATTGAACCATTGTAGCACTTGACAGAGTTGTATCTCTTCAATGATAAACCCTTGATTGCCATCAAACACTTCTCTCTGCGGTGGCGCGATTATGTATAGGGATGATGTAGGGTGTAAGGATGGTTTGAGTGGAAGAGAAAAAAAGTTTTCAAGTGGGGTTGGTGTGGGGTGGGGGGTTGGAGATAGGTTTGGGTATGGTGGATGCTAAAAATCCTAGGATAGGACTAAGGCTAGACTAACTCTAATACTAAATGATAATGAAGTTAACCTAAAAAATAATAGGAAAAGCAAATAATTCTACTAAAAGCAAATAAAGGATTACAATCAAACACACTTAGAAGATAAATTACAATAAACACGACACAAACTCACGCTAGGGCTTGATCTGGGGCAGTAAAGATCGGCTAGATGGCTAGGAAGTGATGGTAAATGGCTGAAATGGGTAGTGGGTTGTTGGGACAACAAAAAAAAAAGTGTTGAAATTGCGTTGGTAGTAAAGCGGAAGGCTTGGAATGGCAGCAGCTGCGAAGTGGAGGGTTGGTAAAGTAGCTGCGAAGTGGAGGGTTGGTAAAGTAAGGGGCAGTGAAGTGGAGGGCTAGGACAGCGAGGGCCAACAAAAGGAAAGGGTTATGGACTACGACACAGCAAGGGGAGAGCTCTCCGGGGACTACAACAGCAAAGGGAATGGCAGTAATGATTGCAGAAGAGTTGGGGAAGGATAAATAACCCCTTGGGAGCAAGCTACAGTCGAGTATCACTCTATCCCTTTGAAGGAGATAACCAACTAGGATGAGTTATAGCTGGAGCACCCTCTCTCCGTCGGATACAACTCTAGAAGGGGAAACCGTAGACATTGGCAGCTATCCTAATAGAAAATACCAAGAAAACTCCAATCTAAACATAATGCAACACACATTTAGGAAAGGTCTAGAAATAAATGAAAGAAAATGAGAACACTTGCTAAAATTTGGAAAGGGATCGAAACGAGTCCACTCGGTACTCTAGGTCATTCGCCTGAGTCGAGCATGCACGCGGTCATGGGATCGCGAGCATGCTGCTTCTGCTTCGTAAGCTGGAGACACCCCACGTCAATTAAAATTCAGAACAATTGCCAATTCACAAATACATACAAAAAAAATATATGATTAACGAAGTTAAAACCAATATATAGGTTCTCATTTTTATCTTAGACTTGTAAGCATAGAATCTAATGGAGAGTAACTTGTCAAACCAAAAATGTAGTAGGACTCCTACAAGTGATGAAATTTAAAATTTATACAGTTTCAATTTCTAGTAAAAAATGTTAGTATCTCACATTTTCAACATGAAAAACTTCCAAAAGAGAACGAAAATTAAATGGAGAACTTACCAAATTAATGTACGAAAACCACTTTACTATGTCAGTGACAATCAAAACTTACAAAGAAGCTCACACACTAATAAACAATTCCAGAATCTTGCATTCTGAAGCTGTAACACACTAACACGTGCAAATAATAATGAATGATAGAAATCGAGTAGTCCACACGTTGTAAAAGAAAAGCAAGAAAGTAAGCTATCTGCAATACCTAAATTGAAAGACATACTTTTTTGGGCTCAATTTGTCACATGTGAAGCACAACCTTATTTTCTTCAGGAAAAAAATTCAGAAAATGAGGTAAGATGCTCCAACAAACTAGCTTGCTGAATGCAATGTTTGACTAATGAAAAAACACAGCAGGACATAAAGAAAAAAAACTGATAAATTTCAACCAAGCACGATAATAGTGGACACCAATTTCATATAAATATTCCATTGTCATATTATGCTCAAGATAAGCGTGTGCGTTAATTGGTCAAAACTGAAAAACCAAATTGAAACGATTCAATTTGGTTGGTTTGGTTGGGTTTCAAAATACATTTCGGTATATAATTTTTAAAACCTCAATATTTAATTTTTGGTTATTAGTTGGGTATTAATTTTTATTTAATTGAACAAACCAAAAAATTGAAATGTCAAGATTAAATGGAGGATTTATGAAGTATATGTAATTCTTGGTGTTTGTTTATAACCAAGCTCCCACTAACAACTAAATTTTGTTTTTTCATAGCCGAACCATTTAAACCAAAAGTGTTTGGCTTATCAAAATTTTGATTGGCTCATCAGAATACATATTTTGGTTGCAATCGGTGTGACCAATTTGAAAATCAATCCATCGAAGCAACCAAATACTGACCCCTACTTCAGGATGCTTAAGAAACTAGCTTGTTGAATGCAATGCCAGACTAAAGATACAACATTCCACACAACATAATGAATGTAAAATTACAAAAAATAACTGAACTTCATCATGCATTGAAAAGTTTCCCACCAAGAACCGTAATGGAAAACATCAAATGTCTCTAAAAGGTGGCCAACTACTGCTATCTTCTGGATGCTATGACAGAGTAATTTAGTATCGTTTAACTGAAATCATATCACCAAACACAAAAAAATAGATTGATAGTAACTTAAAAACAGTGAAATACACTCAACACAAACAAAATGGATTGATAGTAACATAAAAACAGTGAAATCCCCCATTAGTTCAAAATAATAAAACAAGCACAGCGATAATCATCACAAATTTCAGGAAAGGTTCATGTCTTATGTTTCCTTTCATACAGGAGACTAAAAAAGCAAAATAAGCAACATGGGACTTAAATTCCTTCCTATCTATCACCGAAACGCAATGAGATTCCTCCATTCAATCCCATAAACGCCATGAACATTAAAGCAACCTCTCTTTACAAAAGTAATATCATATAATAGCAAGAAGGAAGGCGAAGAAAAACGAAAAACCTCTGTTCCTGTACTTGTTGTAGAGATCGGTCAGCTGGGTATAATTGCTATCCGTTAAGCCACTGTTCCATAGCACAAAAGGGAAATAAATGAAACCATCTAAAATAAAAGGAAGACCGAAAGGCGGAGAAGAAGAAAGAAAGCAAGAACCATTTAGAGGCGACATTGACGACAAGCAAGACCTTGCCCTTGTAGAACCCTAGATCCACGGCCTTCCCAGAGCTATCCTAAAACCCATAAAAAGAAGGAGAAATTTAACAGGTGATCTGGAATTCTGAATCAAAATTATCGAATAAAACAGAAAAGAGAAAGGGATCGCTCACCTTGACAGTGAATTCATGGATCGAGTTGGCGTTCGGGGACGAATGAGAAGCCCCCATCTCTTCCCTGGCTATGTCTTCCTTTCCACACTGAGATTTTTATTCGCGTCGCATAGACAATTTCAAACCTGTCAGCTATCTTCCTGCTTTTTTAAATAATAGGAGCGAATTTCTTTTTTTTTTTAATAATGAATTTTTTAAACCTAATCTCTAGGGCCGTAAAAAAGCCGAGTTTGAGCGAGCTCAAATATGGCTCGTGTTCCACCTATTCGAATCGGCTCGTGTTCAAAATCGGCTCGTTAACAGTGTGTTCGTGTTTGACTCGATTTAAATATTCGTGTTCGAGTTCTGCTCGAAATTGGCTCGTTGAAATTAAATTGAAAAAAATAGATATAAAATGTTGTATTCAAACTTGAACCAAATGTATGAAAAAGAAAGGAACATAACCACATTACCACAAGAGGTGTTATGATTTAAATAAATAATATATGTAATATATTATTATATAAATAATTGTATAGTTTTTTTTTACTTCGAGCTAAAACGAGCCAAACATGAGTGAACAAAAAGTTGTTCATGTTAGACTCGTTCATAATTTTCGACTCGTTTATAATTCGAGCTTTAAAAACTTGTTTGTGTTCGGCTCGTTTACTTAACGAACGATTAAACGAGCCGAACACGAACTACTTAACGAGCTGAACACAAGTTGTTCGCGAACAACGAGCTTTTTTGAAGGCCCTAGTTGCAGACTTCAATAGAAAATTAGGTGAGGAAATTAGTTTTTTTTTTTTTATTAGGTTTTAAAGAAAATTTTGGCTTTACATGCATACATATCTATAAATATACTTACATGTAATGTGTGTTTATATAATGCAAATATGTAATTAAAACAAAGAAATATGATTAAAAAAAAATGTAATGTAATTATTTATCAATAATTTAATTAATTTTGCATGAAATACAAAAAAATTAAAAAGATATATAAAAATAATTTTATTTGTTACAAAAAATATTTAAACAATTGAAATGATATTTGGATAATAAAAGTCATTTTCAAATTCAATATTGCATAAATTTTAGCTCTTAAGCTTATTCATTTGAGTTAATTATCAAAACATATGCATGAATATACCTCATAAGATTCTAAGACACAACAGACCTAAATGATCTTAAGATATGATCCTTGGGCTCCATTGCACTTAACTTGGAACCATCTAAGATGATTCTATATCACATGTAATAATTGTGTCTCTATTTGTATAACAAGTACAATATTTCTCATTTATCT
>NW_018164718.1:3736-11461 GCF_001263595.1 Phalaenopsis equestris | reverse complement strand
ATTTGTATAACAAGTACAATATTTCTCATTTATCTAAAATACTTAATAAACACATTACCTAAGATTTATTTTCATCAAATCAAATAATAAATTGCATAAGATGTATACTCGAAAAATATATGATTTAAAACAAAATTTGAGATGAGTTAGAACTTTTTTTTCCTTTATTTTAAAAAGAAATGGTCAAATGCCATTATACGAGGCTCCAGCCACCCTTAACGTGTCTAACAATTTGAGTACCACATCCTCAAGGCCAACTGTGCCAGAGAGTATTCGAACCCCTGATCTGGTGGGTCTTATACCGTGGATGCCAACCAACAGGTCGGGGCACGCGACACGAGTTAGAAGTTTATTTTGAATCAATGATATAAGATTCAAACCTATTCAAACTCATAATGTAAGAATTGAATCTTATTCTAACAAAAAATTTGGTCCTAGCAAAGTTTGTACCACCTATGATGGGTTCAAACCATGTTATAGCAAAGTTCAAACTTCATTTTTGAGCCTAGGGTTTGACAATTAGCTTTAAGAAAAGGAAAATTTACATACATGCCTCTTAATTCCTTTGTATTTACATGTCGAACACATAAACTTCACTACATGCCACTGAATCTATGCATGAAATGATGTATTTTACCTTATAAAAGTTAAAATGGTCATCTTATTTATGTGATATAAAATATTTATTTATATAAATGTAAAAAATAAAGTTTAAGTTTTAGATATGTAAATACATAGGAATTTGGTGTTATGTATGTAAATGCCGCTAAAAAAAGGGTTTTTATGTTAACTTTTAACTAGGTTCAAACAATTTTCAAGTCTCATTCAAGTTGAGTCCTAAGTGAACATTTGTTTCATATTAATAGAGGTTCTAAACTAAGTTTGAATGAAGTTCAAGCCTAAGGGTCAAACCATGTTTGTCCTCATTACCTTTTATGAAATGTATTCTTTTTTATTAACTTTTGAATTCATACAAATGTTCATGCAATGAGGTATTACTTTTCTAGAGTCATATATAGGGCATTGGATGTCATAAAGTAACCAAATGATTTAATACTTATGAGCTTTTTTAGAGGGTCTATCAACCATCCTTCAAATAGTTTTTTAATGATTCTAACTAATACTTCTCTAGGGCTTGAACTCTTCAATTTCTCTTAAGGTTAATGATGTAATGAATAATTGTTACTCCATTGTATTCAACTCCAAAGATAAGAGTAGAGATTTCATTAAAGTTCATTAAAAAGTTCATAGAGATGATCACAAGTAAATGATTTGTTGATGATTACACAAATGGTAACAATAACTTCAAGAATGCAAATCATTATAATGCATTTATAGTGTGCATTGTGATGATGGAAGATGTGTTAAGATTAAGTATTTATTTTAGATTATCAAGTGAAAATTATGACATAGATATAAAAATATAATTGCAAAATGTATATTGAGGATACATGAGACATAGTGCCAATATGATTTTCTAAAAAAAAATTTGTTAGAAGATAATACACAAGAAGTTCATGGAGAACATATTTTTTAGTTGTCTACACAATATTAATTCAAATTAGTTTCCATAACATTGTGAGTGAATTACAAGGAAGCAAATAATTACTAAAATTAAATTGACATTGCAATGTGATATCTTATTGAGAGTAGAGGAATAGTGAGGACAAGTGTTTAAGGTAATGTTTTGATGAAATGAAAATGCAACTATTAAATAATAATTAAAAAATAATAAAAGGTATAAAGATACTTTAACTTATACAGTAAATATAGTACAACATATAATCAAATATATTATTGTATGCAAAATAAACAAGAATGTAAAAATATAGTAGCTTAAGCCTTATAAACAAATGACTGAGAATGATCTATAAAGTATTTTGTATTTGCTACATGGTACTTATTTCTTTTATTTCCTATGCTAGTTACTATTGAGGTGGAAGTTATGCTTTACTTCATTGATATCGACATGACTTATTGAATTACATTATTTACAGCAATTAAACAAATTTACCTATATTGTAATTAAAATTAAAATGTTATTTATTTTAATTTGATTGTTGATATTTAACTTTTTAAGTAACTTAATTATGACCAATCACTCCACACTCACTAAATCTAAAATATGGCCCATCCCTTTTCATTTTTAAATATTGCTTTTCACTGGGATGGTCATTCTTTGTTTTAAGCAATGAAGAGAGCATAATGATATTTTTTTTTGAACCACCCAAGTGTCTTTATTTATTAATAGGCATACATACATACATACATACATATATATATATATTCTTATATGTATATATATATATATATATATATATATATATTAACTTTGATGATGCATCTTTTAAAGAAGAATTTTTATCTTGTATTAAGAACTACATCAAGATTGTTATTGGGTAAAAACATGTACTTTTTGGTGATGATGTTATAGCTACTTGAAATACCAATTGTCTTCACAATATAAGGGTTCCCAATAAAAATTATTTGTGCTCACCTCTGAAAATTGACTTTGTTCTTCAAATAGTTAGCAAAAGTTGTGTTCTTCATCCTAATTTTGCCAAAAACGTATAGGAACATGCCCTCTTACAAGCTTCTCATGTTAAGTGATATTCCTTATAATAACTATCAATTTTGAAGTTTGTCATAATATTTATTACAATTTGATAAGTACAATCTCCAAGAGTTGCTATTGAAATATTGTCAAAAAATGTTGACAATAATATTATGCTAATAAAAAACAAATACTTGATATTTATCAAGTCTATTATCTCTCCTAATATTAAAATAAAATAGTATCATGAGCACTATTTTTTGTGTTAATAATTAAAAATAACATTAGATAAATCTAGGTATTTGTATCTTAGGCCACAACTATATGTAAAAATATCCATAAATTAAATTAAGAATATAACATGACAATTAGCACTAGAAGATATATACCATTGAGTCTAAAAAGAAACACTAAAAAATGTAAACACAATTGTAATATCCTAAAGTGTTCACGTGTAGATTAACCATTATTCCTAAATGGTGTTTTGGAAAATATGAAATTTTTTAAGAGAATGTTTCAAGGGACCCGCTTAAATATGCGATCACTTGCTCCTGTCATTTTCAAGATTTCTCATAAAATAAATAAATCTCAATATCTCTCTTAACATCATATATTATCAGTTAAAGCTTTAAATTTTAATTAAAACCCATAAGCTAGCTCCCAAATAACATGTTTAACATGCTATGGTTTAGATTATTCATGGTTTTTGCCTCTACCATTTAAAGAACAAGTGCATAATAATATATGACTTTGACTTGAAACATGTTTGGTACTACAACTTCTCTAATTGTAAGCTCCACACATTTTTTAGAGGGACATCAAATGTATCCAAAATCCTTCCTTAATTTATTGATCTTGAATTGAAAATTTGCCTTTTGTACAACTTTTTTTTTTTGTTGAATTGTCTTTGAATCAAATGCTTTCTTATCATTTATGTATATTAAATGAAGACTCAAACATGAGATCATTACATCAACAACTAATTCATTAGTGATACATTTATACAATTAATTTTTTAATGTAAGTAATATAATACATCATGAGAATGAAATAAGAATCTAGTTGTAAGAGCCCAAAAAATTGCCCAATCAAGATTTTAATTAATGCGATCACAGGGCCAACTTAAGAAAAGTAAATAATTTTGTGTTTTATTGTTTAAATTTTAGATTTATTATCTCAATTTTTAAATTTTAATTTGTGAAATATGTTGGATGGCTACTAAATAAATGTTAAAAGATAACATAAATTAATAAGAGTGGTTAACACCTTCCTTCATTGATGGCTATCCACTTTCTATTATTTTAAAATGTTCACTTCTTTTTGAATGCTAGTAACTTTAGGTTTAGTACAATCCTTATAAATAAAGCTGACGTGTTACTAAATTTCTTCTCTTTAGAATGAGAAGAAAATAGTTTATAGAGTCTTTTTCTCTGTGGTTGTTGTTGTATTTTATTTATCTTTCAATGGTAAGAATGGTTGTTTATCTTGTAACTATTTGTTAGCCTTCAAAAAGAAATCTCTTCCCAATCATCCTTACTCCTCTTTTTACATCTTAACCAACATTTAAGGCGACTATTTATATCCCAAGATATGTATATTAGAGTTGTTGCTTGTGTTCGAACTGAAGGAGGATTGACCAAATATTTTCCTATTTCTGTTGGATTACATCAGGGATCGCCTTTAAGCCCATATCTTTTTGCTTTAGTTATGGATGTTCTTATTGGACATTTACAGGAGGATGTACCTTTGTGTATGCTTTTTGCTTCTTCTATGATATTCTTCTCGTGGATAAGATGAGAGAAAAAGCCCATAAAAAAAACTTGAATTATAGAGGTCTACATTAGAGTCTGAAGGCCTTTATTTAAGTAGAACTAAAATAGAATACATGGAACGTAAGTTTAGTGGTAGCAGCTCTAAAAAAATTGTTGACCTAATGTTAGGACCTAATGAAGACCATTAAAGATAATCCCTAGCTTAAGAAGTAAATTTCATAATTACATATGATTATAAAATTACTCTTAATAATAAAATTAAAAAACCTTAACCTAAATTAAGAAATCAATTCATTAATTTCTCCTTAAAAAATGTTTAGGAAAAATTAGTGAATTAAACAACCTTAATTAAAAGACTAAATCATTTCTCTCCTTCAAAAAATATTTTAGAAAATTAGTGAGTTAAACTAACATAACCTAAATTAAAACATTAATTCACTAATTCCTCTGTAAACTTCTATGATGACTAATGAGTGAAATCAATCCTAAATCAAAACTTGAAAACCCTAAACTAACCTATTAAAACATGAACTCTTAAACATCTAAGAAACCATAACTAAGCCAACATTAAAATCAATAGAGATAGGCTTGGACATATTCAAGACCCTAAGACTTTGTTAAAAGAAAGTTAATAAAACCCTTAAACATATAAGTTATACTCAAGGTGACCCAAAACCAAGAGTATACTTTCACATAATGACTTTTAAGTAAATAATCCAGGACATTGTTTATGAACTTAACCAAAACATAAGTTCATTCCTTAAAACATCTTAACAACAAAAGTTCACACCCTTAAAACTCAAGGTCGTCTAAATCTAAAAAATTAAACTTATAGTCAAGGTGTGTTTTAATTTCTCTTGAGAGAATAGAGGCACGCTAGTTAATCCTCACAAAACAAAACCAGGGAGACAAAGAGGGTTAAGTGAAGAAGTTACAACTTTACAAAAGTGTTTTTCAATAAGACATAAAACTCGATAAAATACACCATAAAATCACTAAGAGTTAAATTTAAACCTCAAAAGCAGACATTGGTTTATGTAGGAAGCTTGGAGAAGGCAACCCATGGCTGCTAACAAGGAGCTTTCTGGTTACTTGTAATCAATCAAACCCAAACCCTAGTGACTCCTGGATGATAGAACTTGAGATCTTAACTGATTCATCTTAAAACTAAAATAACATCGCATAAAAGAATGATTGGCTACGAAGTCTTAAGCAACTAAAATTTTTCAACCCTCTAAAATTCAAAAAACTCATTAAAACTTAATGAAACTCTAATGAGCAAAGATCATCGAACGCAACTTTAACCACTTTTACCTGGATCTACAAAGATCTCATAGACGATGCAACCCAAGATTGTTGACAGGAATCTCTGGTCATAGTAGGTTGTCAGAGTAGATTTGATTGTCTCTCTGGGCTAAGTAGATCAAAAAATTGACACCCCTAGACGACAGAAAGCCATGGGCATTATGACCAGGTTATCCTAAATAAAAGAAAACAAAATTAAGCTCACTCACTCCAGACGTCATAAGACATCAAGGTTCTTTTTAGACGTCATAAGAATGCATATTGATTGTGATTGTTTGTCTGCTAGAAGCTGGCTAGGATGAACAAACTTTTTCTCCTGCATTAATTTATGGTATGTTTACTTTACATGTTTCTTGGATGTGTTAACTCTATTTTGTAGGGCTGCAAATAAAAAAAAAATGAGTTGCTATAATAACCTAAGAACTATCTTTCGAGTCACTATTCCTGTTTTAGAGTTAGGAAGTGTTGCGATCAGTCGATTATTAACATCCAAACTATCTAAAACAAGATGAAACTTGAAACAAAGGATGAACCTCTACTAAACCATTAATGATACTTTGAATGATACCGATCGATGAGCCTGACATAGATCTAGGACTGACACCCATTGGTTTTCATCTTTCCTTGTGATTGCTTGATAGGTCTGCCCCCATTATAAGCTAGTGCTTATGTTTGTGCCTTTTACCTTTATTACTGATAGACTCATTTAAGGACTAAATCTTCTACCCAAATCGAATAAATAACTTCAATATATTCTTTCAAGAGCAAAATGAAACTCATAACCAAAATAAAAGTGCACAAGTTACTACATGCACAATTGCAAAAAACATCATACATATAAAAACCACCTTGATGACATCAAATAAAATTGAATAAGAACCCTTTTTTGGTATGGGAATATGAACAAGAACATGTAGGCATATGCATAACATATTGCCTATATTCTTTGACCTTCAAGCCCTCGCTCATTGCATGAAAAGAAGTGGTTTGATCTGTGAGAACCACTACCTTATAAAGTGAGTTTTTCCTTTGCATATCAATTAGCCTTCAGAACAAATCTTCCGTGCATTCATCATCAAGTACCTGCATAACCTATTACACGGTCTGCTTCAACACACTTAACATTAATTAAACATAATAAAACATTTGAGTGTGGGAGACATAAAAACATTTAAATTTGAAGTCTCAAAAATATGTTTGTATTAGTCTCAGAACATTATGCATACTATATTGTTGACCTCATTTTTGGTGAGGTCTAATTTTATCTGAAAGCTTAGGATTTAGCCACAAGATTTTCCTATTGACTATCCTAGAGAATTAGTGATGGGACCCACCTCACTTAAAAACTCAAACCACTCCTTGACTCTTTTGTAAAGTTGATACGCCTAAAAATGTACTATTTTTCATGCTTCATTTTATAATAATATTGCACTTTAAATGTATGTTTTCTTGTATTTTTTGTTGTAAGTACATCAAATTGAAGAATTTGGAGTGATTGGAGCAAAAGGAATAAAAATGGACCAAAACGGAGCAAACCAAAGCAAATCGGGTCGAATCGAGGCACATTGAAGCCATTGGGATCGAAATCGGGCACTTAAGTGCCTATGTCAGGTGTGTAAGCGCACAAATATGGTGCCTATGCACCAACATACAGAGAGGAGGGTGCTTAAGCGCCCCAGAACCGACGCTTAGGCGTCGGAGACGGTTTTCAACATATTTTCTAGAATAGACGTGAGATTTGGATGATTTTTTAGGCGGTTCTTCATGCATCTTTTGGGGAATTCATTAGAAAAGATAAAAGGGACTTTCTAGAAGAATTTGGGGTGGTTATAAGGAGTTTGAAGAGGCATCTCAGAAATCATTTGGAAGATTCAATAAATATGGACAGTTTTGAACATCATTTGGAAGATTCAATAAATATGGATAGTTTTGAAGAGACGCTTATATCTTTTGGGAAATTATAAAAAAAGGTTTGGAAATGCTTTTAAAATAACTCTTAGACTCTAGAATCAATAGGAAGAGGAGAAGGCTTGTAGAGGAAGAAGAAGGCTTGGGCGTGAGCCCCAAGTGGGGCTACAAGGGGAGGGAGAAAGA
>NW_018164718.1:0-3387 GCF_001263595.1 Phalaenopsis equestris | reverse complement strand
TCCATATAGTTGAGTGCAAATAAATAGGAAAATAATCTTTGATAGGTGTAGAATTAGAGGACTTTAGAGTGACAGGTTAAAGCCCCCTAATTTGGTCTATTATTTTAAGTTTTGATGCAAGATGTTAGTCTCCAGGTGGAGGGATAAGAGGGAACCCTAGAGTGAGAGCTAGTATCTTCCCTGCCTAGCCCATCTTCAGAACCATTCAAACTTTAGATTAACCAATATTCTTTATAACATCTCTAGTAAGAGTAAAGAATATAATTGCTTCTATTTGTCACAATCTCTCTCACTACTTGTTTTACTTTTACACATGTCATTAATTTCATTGTATGAGGAAGAGTACTTTTAACATATTAAACCCCACTTTCTGATTTTCACTAAGTATTTTAGTTTAGGAGTAGAAATATTATTATAGTGATAATTGTAGGATAAAATCAAAATCAAACATTTATCGACCTTCCAAGTTATGGCGTGTTATTCTAGACTAGAACTTCTCTTGACAGCCGTAGTGATTAACCTCAATCTTTGTGGGATTGATATTCAGGGCTTAATCAAAAATCTCTATATTACTTGATAATGATACATATACTTGTGTAGAATACCTACAAATATAATTGAAATCTTACTTTTCTTGGGATCAAGTTTTTGGTACCATTACCGAAGATTAAAATCTTCAAGTAGTGGTGTCAGCTTCATAAATCCTTATATATAAAAAAATATTGGGATCAAAAGTCTCACATGAGTGGTCTCAAATCCTCAACTCTTGGTTGAGATGACTAGGACCAATATGTTGAAGCTCAAAAAATGAGTTCCTAAAAGATTATCAAACTCTAAGGATGCCTTGTTCATCTTCTTCATGCACCATTTACCATACCCCTTACCATCACCACTTCACATACACCACACTCACACTCCTCACTTACCATACCCACCCTCACATCCCATACACCACCATGCATCATTCCCCAAGAAACACCCATAATTCTCAAAATACCCAATTTCTATCCCAATTACCCCAACATTATCTTAAATTCCCAAAATTCCCAACTTCCAAAATTCCTCAATTTAAATTCAAATCCAATTTCCATAAACCCTCAATCCAAAGTTACATCAACCCCATATCACATTTCACCCCAAGTCCAAAATCCACCAAAATGGAAACCTCATGCCAAACCTAAAATTCACCAAGCCTAAGTCCAAAATTTCATCATGTGCATTCATGACTTTACGAAAATTATCATAATTGATTATTAAACCAAATCCAACCCCATAATCCAAGTCCAAAACCAACCCTTTCATATTTAATTTCAAAAACCCACAATCTAAGCCCAAAACCAACCCTTTCATATTTAATTTCAAAAGCCCATAAATCAAGCCTAATGTCCAAATCTTCCATAACCCAAGCCTAGATGACAAAAATTTAGCCCCCATGATCAATTTAATCAAGCCTAAAGTCCAAAAATTTCATGATTGATCAACCAAAAGTGGAATTCATGAAAATCCTTTCAGTGCTTGGAATCCTCACCCACCTTCCTTAATGCAAGCCAAGTCGCCATGCAGGAGCCATAGGCAAGCCATATGGCTTCATCCAAGCCAAATGGAAGCTATGAAGCCATGAATAAGCCTCATGTGAGCCATCATACTATTTATGGTTAAAGGAGGAAGCCCTTTAATGATTCCACTCAAGGTGCTTAACCCTTTTCATTATTCCCCCAAACCCATGATGAAACCCTAATCCCTATGATTTGGACTTGACCATCCAAACCCACATGATGCACATCAGACCTAGCCACCATGGGGGTGAGCCAAGCCCATTTGCATGACTCAAACCCATGGTTGACCCAACAACACCTTCTCCCCATTCCACTTAAATCAAACCCATGTACACATGACACCATCCAATCAACTTCACAATTCTCCACCACTGAGCTCCCTTAGCAAGATAGTGACCACCCCAGCTCCACCACCCCACCTTGGTCGGCGACAAGCCCAAACCCGAGAACCACCCATGAGATATAACCCAAAATTGAGCCCACTCAATGTGGCTCACCCCCATTGGACCCTTGCCTCCACCTCAACACCACCTCAACATCACTTTCCACCTCTTATCCTGGCAAATTGACCACCATGGTCTAACCTATAAATACACCATCCCCTCACATCTATTTAGCAAGGGATTTAGGCAAGGTTTAATGGCTAGATTTGGGCGGCAAGTTTATAAAACGCAAAGATTGCATGGTGGCTGATCTTATTGGCTGATCTTATGTAAAATTTATACAAGATTTTAAAATTTTATTGGCATAGGATTGTTATAGCATGTAGGTTGGATTTGATTAAGGTTTAATGATTAGTTTGAGCAATGTATTTGTGTAAGATTTTGATTAATTGATGATTGTTTTATGTGTGTTTGAAGGTTGTTTGAGAATTCATTTTATGTTTTGTCTTATGTAGGTTTAGATTGTATTTGGTGAAGTTTAAGTGTTATTTATCTGAAATTTGGAATAGGTTAAAGGTTGATTTGTGAAAGGTTTAACAAGGTTTTGAAATGCTTGTTTGAAGTTGATTTGAATGTTATTCAAGGAATGAAGCTTATGTAGAACTTAAATCTTATTTAGAAATTATTTTAAAAATGAATTTTATGCCTTAGATTTTAAAGAATTAAGAATTAACTGATTCAATTTAGATTTTCTATGTGTTATATTCTATATATATATATTTATTTTGTTATGTGCTATGTTTAATTTATATTTATATTCTGTTCATTTTTTTCTTTAAATAAATTTAGTTGAGTTGCAAAATTCATAGCATGCCACATATGTAGCTTTGATGCGTAGAGACACTTTAAATATTTTAATTACATTTTACATTAAATGAAAGTTCTTATATATATTTAATTTAGGGCTTTTTACATATGGAGGTCTCCAAAACATGCTTACTACATATAGAGGTTTTCAAATATTTAAGTTACTTCTAAAGGATTCTGTTATGGATCCCGTCTCCTCTGGCCGCCTCCGCCTTAGCCTCGGTCCCAACCAAGCTTGACTAGTTATTTAATTTGTCGATTGAGCTGATTTAGGGTCCGTTTAGGGCAACTTATACGTGCGGGCGGCGTTTTCAAAACGCCGCCGTACCGATTGGTTCGGGCGGGTCTACAGTCAATTCGACACGAAACTGCGTTTGAGTTTTTACACTAAATGCAGACCACGGGTCGACTCCTGCGGCCCCGCGGGCCGCGTTTCAGGATAAACAACTTATCCCGAAATACACAAGCTGCCCCAAATGGACCCTTAAAGGACACATATCCGACAGCGGGCAGCAAATGAGCTTTGCAAGCCCTCATATGGTTCCTTGATAATCTTCCCTTTTTCGGCCCCATCTGGTTCC
>NW_018164717.1:129716-164147 GCF_001263595.1 Phalaenopsis equestris | reverse complement strand
TTACGGGCAAACCCCCACACCAAAAATAGTGCCGAAAATACCTAAATTTCAATTCTCACCTCATGGTCAGCACATACATACTGATTTTTATCCTCTATAAAAACCTGAAACTTGATAACTCAAAACCTTTTCTCCAATCCCCAGCGAGAGTTCCTACCTCATGATCTCGATCAAATTTTCATCTGTTAATTCCCCAGCATAAACAAAAAACACACGTAATTATACACTCCTTTTGCGTCTATCCACTTAGGATTTTGTATTGGTTTTATTGATCTCGTTGGTCAACGCCAATACGCGCGGTGTGCTTGCCCAACACACCACACTTATTGGGGGTCTGTTTGATGACCTCACTTTTGGTTGAGGTCTATTTCTTCCTCTTTAGTAGCCCAGGATCTAACCATAGGACTTCCTGTTGACTATTCCTAGAAAACTACAAAAGGAACCCTCACCATTAAAAATTCCAAACTCCTCTTTACTCAACTTGAAGTTCCACATAATGGCCCTAACCTCTAGCACTTAGTAGGTGGGGTCATTATGAGGGAGCTCAAGGAGAGTTCCCATATGACTGTTTGAACTTAGGGTTGACCCTGCATGTTGGTGTAGAGCTAAGGCACTCACTACAATCACCTCACTCACAATCACTCACAAATACAAACCCAAAATTCGTTGACTTTGAGCCCTTGATCCTTTGGTAGACGCACGTAGATGGTCCCCTAAACCCACTGGCCCGAGGCTAGGGTTTAGCTAAGACCAGTACATAGAGGACCCAAATGGGGTTTCCATTTGTCCATAGCTCATTTATGATGGTTAGCTCCCCAATTCTACCAAAAATACTCAACTTGGTCTTTTGCCACTAAACTCTCCCAAATTATCTCCAAATTATTGAAACCCTAAATTTCGCCAAAATTCCCAAATTTTTATCTAAGTACCCTTGAAACCAAATTTACCCAAAATACCTCCAAATTTACCCAAAATACCTAACTTTGTTCAAAAGTCATTTCAAACCTTTTGAAAATACCCAAATTACCTAAAATCACTTAAAATTACCAAATTACCAAAATGCCCCTCCTTAGCCCAAAATTTCAAAGATTCCCAAAAATTCCCAAAACCTTCCAAATATTCCGAATTTTATTTTTCTCAACTACCACTTAACCCAATTTGACCAATTTGAACATCTTTGTCCAAAACCCCCAAATTGCCATTAAAAGGTCCACCTCAAACGTCCAACCGTCAATTAGGTGTCCATCTCCCACCAAATTCAATCATAAACTCAAATTCACCTTCCATATGACCAATTTAAACAAAATCCAAGCTCAATTTGCCCATGCTTTGAGCACAATTTTGATCCAAGTCAAACCCCCAATTTTGGCCCTATGACTTGGTTCCACCAAATTGAACCCCATGGCCTACTCCATTGGTCTCAATTTGCATCCTAAACTCTTCATAACACTGCTAGAAATCAAACTTAGCCTTCAATTGGCCTTGGTTAACCCTCAATTTCATTTAATTTCAACCCAAATCCAAAAATCCCCGATTTTGCCCTAAATTGGCCATATCTTAAAATTCCACCAAATTGATAAAATTCCACAAAATTGATTGCCTTAACCCCAAAATTGGCACCCAATTCATGTTTTAAAATCTTCATCACATTCCAATAGACCATTCTCAACAATCAATTGACCAATATTCCAAAAAAACATCAAATTGGCCCTCCAATTGAACTCAAAATCCTTTCAATCCTTCACAAAAATGTTCAATAAAATCATCTATATAAAATTAATCAATCAATTGGGCCAATTAACATGGCTAGCCTAGACCAAACCCAAGTCTTGGTCATTTGCACCCACTTGGACCCATGCACCAAAATTGACCTAGACATGTCAAATTGGTCAAGGCAAGGCCACCACAGGCAAGTTTTGGACCTTATTGACCAAGACAAGCCCCATTGAACCACCCAAATGAGACATGGACCAAGGGATCCCCAAATTAAGCGATTTCATTCCATATTTTCTTAAGACAAGGATATTTTTTCCAAAACTAAACACCAACCCATTTAATTGTTGTGACATATTATTCTTGCTCACCTGACTTCCTAGCCACCTCCCCTGGCCTGGTCGGTCGTCCTAGTGGCTGAATCCAAACTGAGAGCCACCCCCATGGAATCAAACTCAATTCAAACCTAGAGGCCACCTCATCTAAATTAAATTTTAGAGCCTCTCTGCCCTCCACCTAAGCATCACTTCCCCCTCAATTGGCCATCACAGCCACCCAAAAGCCCATTTTATAAAAAGCTTACCTCCACGGCCATGGAGGGAGTGCTAAAAATTTTTCAGAGAGAACCCTCTAAATTACTCCTAGAGCCTCTTGGAGACCTCCTTAGTGCTACCCAACCACCACGTTGCCTAACCACCACATTTCCATAAATCCCCTTGTCGAAGTTCAATTTTTGAGCTCAAAACCTTACCGGAGATAGGACAGAACTCTCCACACCTCTACACTCCACCAAAGTCAAATCAAACTCACCCACACCTTCACCATAGTGAATGAAGGAGAAGCCCCATCAAATACCCCTCATACAGAGCCCCTAACATAGCTCTAGACCAACACCTGAAATCAAGCTTGGTCGAACTCATACCTAGGCCTTTCACCACAGCAAGAGGCTTAATCCCTATCCTCCTTAGACCTCCATGAATGTGTCGAGCACCTTTGATCGAAGCATCCCTTCTCAGATCAAAGGTATTGAACTCCCCCTCTTCCCGAGCCTAGTTTGATTCTCTATTTGATTAGGCTTATTCTAATTGCATGATTATCATATGAATGTGTTCTTCACACTTATACGAGCATTTAGAAACAAACAACACTTAATTTGGTTTAGAAATGAGGGAGATCTTAGGCTTTGAAAATGGATGGTTCTCGGGCTAAGGAGTTGGGCACGATGATGGGGAGCCATCCGATCGCGCATTTATCTCATCAACGGACGAGATTTATCCGGACAGCGCCTTCATACATGAACCGCTGGCCGAGTTAGCATTGAGATGGATGGCGGAGTCGAATGGGAGCGCACCGTCATAGCGTGCCACGTGTGCTTTCGGAGCCTCCTAGGATCTAGTCAGCGTCGCACGTTTAAATAGATAAATAGAGTATTTTCTAATTTAAACAAATAGCCCTAACTTCAAAAACCCATATCTTGGTGTAGAAAAGTCACAAAAATAAAATAAAAATACTCTCTTACTCAGAGAACAGAGGAGAATAATGTGAAAATATTTTGAAATTTAATTGATACTTATTTTATTTTTAATTAATTTTAATTAATTAAATATAAATATGGTTTTGAGTCTTTTAGTTCTCCATGCATGTAGACATTTCACCATAACTTGAAATTTTGGTATGTTGTTGCGTCTGTCTTAGGGAACATCCTTGGATATTTCTAACATCATAAGACATTTCTAGACAGAGTTTCATATTTTCCAAGTTTATGTTTCTTATTTGCATCACATTATTTGCTTAAATTAATCATAATAATTAGCATATTGCTTAGAAAAATCCAAAAAATTTTTGAAAGGTTTGCTATGACCAGAAAACCGAACAGAAAACGCTTTGGAAAATATTTCATGGGTTAAGTCATTTAGAATGCACTTAATTTCCACCAACCCTAAAACACAAAAAAAATTAATTTTGGGAAACACAAGCATCTAAATGAATTAATTTTCAATTTCCACAATGATTTAAAGTTCAGAGAACTACCCATAAAAAATTTAAAATATTTGGAGCTCATTTAATAACTCAAAGTGATTTTTCAAGTAAAATATTATTTTTAACGCTAAAATGATAAAATGATTTTTAATAATTAAAATATAACTCAAAAATTATAAAAATTAGTTTTTGAAGTTCTCTGTGATTAGATAAATTCTCTAAAAATAAAATGATAATAAAAATAATAACTTTATTTTTAGCCTATTTTCAATATTTAAATAATTAAAAAATGATAAAAATCATAAAAATATCTAAATTCATGGAAATATTTTAAATTGTTTCTTGAGCACTTAAGAACAACTAGAATAGTTTTCCTAATTTTCTAAGTTAAAATAGTGAATTTTAATAATGAATATATTGAATTGTAAAGCTTAAAGTAATTTTTAAAGGCTAAAAAATGAATTTTTTTTAATCTTTCAATTAAAAAATTTTAATAATTCAAAGAAAAATTAAAAAAATGTTAAATTTGCTTCTTTGGGTTCCATGACCTCAGAGAGATTTAATAAAAATATAAAACTTAATTTTCCACATTTATAATATTTCATAATTAATAAATACTCTAGAAATAAAAATAATTCTTAAATTTTAAATATAATTTAATAAATCATTAAATTTGGTCCCAATGCTTATCAGAAAACGTTGCGTGAAGGCTTCGGAGATGCATATGTTGACGTGACACCGCGTGGATAAATAGATAATTAAAGATTTTATGATCAAATAAATTAATATTGAAAATCTTGTTTCTAGGCTAAAATAAATATGTAAATTAAATTAAACTTTGAAAAAAACTACATTTTCTCCTCTCATATCTTAATTGACCCATAAGTGAGGTAGGATAAAAATTTCCAAGTCATTTGAATTATATTTGATAAATTATGAAGTGATAAAGCCTTAGGGGCAAAATTGTAATTTTGGAAATTTGGCCTTAATTAACGTTTAGGCTTAATTCAAGGAGGGAAAAGGGTAACCTCTGATTTTAACTAACTTATTTGGATGATTGAAACACAAGGGAGTGATTGGTAGAAACCAATCTAACTTTTCTTAATTAAAAGGATAAATTTGCAATTTCCTTAAATTATTAAAATTTGGAAGTCTAGTTAATTAAATAATCATATACTTAGAGGTATGACTTTGGAAGTTGATTACTCACTAATTTAATACCCCTATTTAATGATTCAAATGACTTTTTAAAATTTTGATAATGAATCATCATCACTTAAAAATTCAATCTCTTTCAAAATATAGCTAAGACATCTATCGAAAGTCTAAAGGGCTTAGTAGCGACCTTAGCTAAATCAAATCTGATTAAATGAGGACTAGAAAAGTAAACATAATTAAAAATTGAACACCGTTAAAACACTACAAGCCCAAATTAGAAAGTTAGCTAAGTGCCTTGATACACTAACTTGCCCCTTTAAGGGTCTTCATTCACATAATTCTCAAATTAAATTATAAGTGATAATAACCCTTCTCTTAGGGATAATTGAAACATCAATGTTCACTAAGCATTAAAGGTATTTACAGGGTATTTACTTAAAGGTATTTACAGGATGGGTTATTAAGTAACATAATAATTTTAAATGTGCTCGAGACTTTTCACCAGGTAGTGAGAGAGAAGCATGGACCTGCTTTTTCCTCTGGACTTGTCGGATACCTCAGAGGTGTACTAAACTTAATATATTTTACTAAACAAAAATCATCCTTAATCAAACTAAAAGGGTCCCACCAAGATATGACCTAGGATTAGGTAGGTCACCAAAACCTTACTTTTCTGCTTTACATAAAATGCTCTAACATACATTTTGAGTTTTAGGTGGTGGAATGATGAGACTCGCCAGGTACGCTTTTATAGTTTACAGGATTATTATTTCTTAAGCTTTCCACACTATGCTTACTTACTTGCATGTATCAACAAAACAAAAACTTGCATGCTAAAAAAAAATGTCACCCTGCATGAAAACTAAAATTAATAGAATAGCCACAAAACCAAAACCAAAACCATAACTAAAATCCATCAAGATAAAAATCACCTCCACAACATTCAAAATATAAGACAAATCAAAATTTAATCACAAACATCACACAAAACAACAACTACAACTAAAGTAAGATGTCTCCATTGGATGATCATGAATCCCTCAAAGGAGGTAACTTACGACTGCCCTAATGAGGCTTCCCACGGTCTAAATGAAATTATGGAACTCATTAAGTTGAGTTTAGTAAATTCATTTGGACTAAGTGAATCTAATAGAAAATAGTGGTGCCAGAATGAGGGAATTGTAGGATCCTAACCAGTGTCGCTCTAATCAACTTTAACATTGTCCGTAAAATTTAAAGAACTAAAACCATGGGGTCATTTAATTTGACATCATAACTGGACACCCTAGAAAACTTTAACTCGTCACGGTAAGGAGCTTGGAGCTAGCATGGTGGGCAGCACGATCATCTTCAACAGCAAAACCTGTCTTCCCCAACTAAACATTTCCTTCGAATTAAACAACCAAGCCATAAAATTTCAAGGTTGTCTGCTTATGCAACATAAAACCTCACCTTATCTCCAGGCCTTTGTACAACCATGTTGTACAATATAAGCGCTAAACTTGTCTTAGAATTCTGAGGTTATCATTCTTCATGACCTAAATCCTCACATCTTTCAGGCTATTTGTGTGATTGTTTCACACAAATTTAAGTCCTAAATTAATAAAATTTGCAGGATGAAACACCTAAATATTTCTCCATAAAACTGAAGCCAAACTATAGGATAGACGGGGAAGTCACCGAGGTTCTCCCTCAAATCTGTTGTGATATCCCCTAGTTCTTCCTCTTTTAGATTCTACAATAAATGTTTCAAATTTGAACCAATCCCATTTCACACCTCTTTTTCTGATATCATTGAAAAGTCATATCCTTTTAAAATCCTTGAAGACAATATTTCTTGATTTTTATAGGGAGTTTTCTTTGGTGACTTTGGTCATTTAAGATGTAATTAACTATAGAGGCTTGCCATTATAGAAAGCTTGTCCGAACCCAGCTTAATATAAACCCTATTTAATTCTTCATATTAAATAGGGGAAATTATCGGCAAATAAAATGGTTTTTGCAGACCAAACGTATTGAGTCTCATCCTCAAGTCTTGTGTTTATCCTTCGGGATAGATACAAGTTTTGAGGTACAACGCTCTTTTATTTAAACTATGAAGAATATATATATATAAATTAAAATGTCCTCCCGAAGAGGGCAACGAGATTTTGATTTCGGTGACCGACAGCTTCTTACGGGCAACTTCAAAACCCAAAATAATGACGACAACTCTATCGATGCCTTATAAATGAAGATGCAAATTGGGAGACCATAGATGATGGAAATGTAATTTTTTCTTCATCATTGTTGAGTCCTACATCTAATACTAATACATGACATTTCTTTATTGCATCAAAATTACTCCCCACTATGAAGATCAGTAAAGTGACTAAGGCGAGTGCAATTTTGAATTATTATATTCAAACTAGAAACCTGTTTATATTAGTGCAATAATTGTGAAATAGGTTCTGGGTTTGATCGTTAATGGATTTACTACTAGACTGGGACATCCTTCCACTATTTTTCTATTGTGCAGACAGTCACATGTGCTTTATGAAAGTTGGGAGAAAGTACTTCTTCCTCGGAAGCTTATGAGCCCAGAACTTTATTGCAACTACATTGGAATGAGAGATGAGAATGATATGAATATATTGATGGATCAAACATTCGAGAATCAATCTCCTATTCATCCTTTAGTTCAAACGCACTTTTGAAAAGGATCTAGAAGATAGAAAAAGAGGTATAGGACCTTTTGCATGCAATTCAAAATATTTTTGATATGTTGGATCATCTGGATTGGAAGCTGAAGGAAAATTTTGAAGATACTGGATGTATTGAAAATTTTTTGGTATGTATGTTCAAGAAACATGGATGGATTGAGGAAGATTCAATTAGTGAATTTCATTATCGACCTTTATACAACTTATACGTCCATGGGAGATATCCAAGAGGACGAGAGCAAAGAAGATGCTTGAACTTACTTTATGCATGAAATTATTATTTGGTACTGCTTTTTTTTGTTATTGTGTTATGTTAGATTGCATTTACTTTTATTATTGAACTCTATTTGTGTTTAGCGTTAATTATTTCGATGTTTAGATTTCAGTATTAGGATGTTTGGTTTTCTTTGGACACTGAATTAGGTTGTGTTGGCTTGAAAATTGTTAGTTTGTAATAGCGCATATTATATATATATATAATTGAGTTTTGTGTTTTTTATGAAAGTTTTGTGTTAGAATATTGTTTAATTATGAGTATAAATGTTTTTTTAAGTTAATTAGAGGTTGACGTAAAGAGGTACAAATCAGATTTCCTCAGAAAATGAAATTTGGAAAAACTAGGAGTTGGCGCCTGAGGCGCCAAATTCCCAAAAATGCTCATCTGACTTAAAAACCACAGAATCTCTTAGTAAAACACCTTTTTTACTGCTTGGTTTGTCTCCTTCCTTTAAACGATGACCTAAGACTTGAAATTGTGCATATTTGATAAGATTTTGAAGGTTAAAGACCTTAGATTTCATCTTTTATTGGTAAGAGCTTCACTTTAACCTAGAAATTTTTTATTTTTGCCATAGACTTTTCCTACATTATCCTACATTATGGGGACTTTTCCTACATTATGGGAGATATGAAATTTGGGATTTTTTATGAAGAAGCTTGAAGAAAACCCTTGGTTAAAAGTTTCTTACCAACTAATCTTACTTGCAGAGTTAGATTTTTTATTTTGTAATTTATTTTCATTTTATTTGGATTTTCATAGAAATTCCAATGGCTCCATGAGTAAAATGAGGAAAGCCTGCGATAGATTTTGACGTGAGAAGATTTGTCAACTAAATGGCTCAACATTGTTACAATACTCAAATGGAATCGAGAAAATTGATCTAGGAATGGTCATTTGCTAACCCGCATGACAAGATCGAGAGGTTAATCGTTGTCAGAATTGGGAGAGGTTTTACTACTTCATTGTAGTAGCTATTGTGCCTATGATCTGGGAGAGTTCTCTGTCAACTTGTGATTCACTACAGATGATCACATCCTTGTGAGAGGTAAGCAAGTTGAGTTTTCAAGAGAAAGGATCAATGAATTTTATAGACTGGGGAATGTGCTTCATTATGATTATGTTGCATTTGGGGTGACTAATTCATCACAGGATGAAGTAATTTCCTTTTTGGTTGATGGAGGAGGAGAATGGAAAATAATGTTAATTTATGTGGTTCTATGATGCATTTTCACTCAAAGGTATGACATTACTTCATCTCTACTAAACTACTACCAACAAATCATCTGAGCAAAGTAATGAAGGATAGAGTTGTGCTAAACTTCTACATTCAGAAAATGAAGG
Source organism: Phalaenopsis equestris (assembly GCF_001263595.1). Lineage (NCBI taxonomy): Eukaryota > Viridiplantae > Streptophyta > Magnoliopsida > Asparagales > Orchidaceae > Phalaenopsis > Phalaenopsis equestris. The sequence continues at coordinate 154,973 of NW_018164717.1, read as the reverse complement.
CAGTATATGTTACTGAACTTATAGTTCATCATGCTCGGAGTCAAGCCAGTAGTGCTACAACTAGTGGTTTGGGATGCCCTGCCCTGATCTTCACTTTATGTGAACAATCAGGAGTAAAATACCATAGAAAAAAAGAAAAGTTGCAGGCACAGAATCCTATTGGGAAGCATACAATTCAAAGATTTGAATCATTTATTGAGTCCATGAGTGGAGGTAGTGATAGACCCTCAACATCTGTTACAATATTATCTACTTCTCACTCTGCTTTACTTGATAATATTATAGCGCAGCTTATGATTCAGCAAATGGATATTGTAAATTTGCAAAATAGGAGTGGATTAATTGAAGCAAGAAATGCTTATATTGATGAATATAAGAAAAGGTTAGTTCAACATGATATAGCTTATGAGGAGGCTATGGTCAGATTGCTGAGGGGCGATTACAATGTGGAATTTCCAACTTACCCCAACTTCACTCTCTATACTCCATACCATGATGATGAAGAAGAAGAGAAGAAGAAGATGATGATGATGAGATGATGACGATGATGATGACGAGGAAGGTGATGAAGATTGATATTTTAGGAGTTTAGTTTGTTAGTTAGTTTGTTTGGTATTTTGATTGTTTTAGTTTGATTTATTTGAAACTATTGTGGAAAGAATTTTCATTTAAATATTTTTCTGCGAACCTAATTGTAATAGAAACTGTAGATTTTTATTTTTTTTGTATTTTTAGTATTTTCGTTTTATGTTTATGTTTTCAATTCTTAGCAAACCTTTTAAAATATATTATGTTTTCATTTAATGCTTTAAAACCTATATTTTTAAAGTTAGTACCTCGAGTATACCAGAGCCCCAGAGCCTAGTTTCATACGCCTAGTTTCATACTCAAAAATCCTCTACAAGTTAGTTTTTATTTTCATGCATTTATTATTTTCTTTCTCCTACAAAATTTGTACTAAACATTTTTAATTACTTAAGAAATTAAGTTTGAGGGAAAGAAAATTTTCTCTTAAAAGAAGTAAACTAAATTTTATTTGTGCTCAATTAGCTATATTTTTAAAATTAATTTAACATGACCTGGGATATTAATATTTAACATTAAATGACTATATGTTTATAAATATTATGGTAAATTTAGGTAAAAGTCTTTAATAAGGAAGGTCAATTCTAAAGTTAAAAATATTTGGTATGAAAAGATAAGACTATGTTTTTCTATTTAAAGTAAAGAAAATTATGATTTTTAAGTATGAAGAATTTTAGAGTTTCAAGTAAAAAGAATAGAATGAAACATTATGAAAAATCATAAAACTAATATGAATTTATAAAGTGAAGAAAGGTAAAGAGTTTTAACTTTAAGAAGAGGATGTGAAGTTCAAAATTATTAAAGTTTATCCAGATATAGTAATCCTCACTTGGAAAAATAAAAAGTAAAGAAGGGACTGAAAAGATCCTTAAAGAAAAAAAGAAGAATAGAAAAAGAAAAAGAAAAAAGAAATGAAAAGAAAAAATGAGTGAGGAGAGGCTTAAAGTGATACCTAATAAAAAATAGGCTTCACTTGAATCAACTTAAGGAAAAGGCTTTATTACATTCTCTAAACTTTTACTTGAGTATTAGTACCTTTACTAGTAAAGTTTTCATGAAATTATTTTTCATATGAATATTCTAAGTATCCTCGATATGAAAAATTACAATTCTTCTTGAAATAATAGAGATTCAAAAATCTTAGATTTGATTAATAAGTACTCTTACACTTAGACGTTGAATCTATGTTATTACTTAAATTTTATTATTTTATTTATGAAACTAAAGTATGGAAGCTTATAAGTTAATTTTTATCGTCATATGCTTTTATATAGTAAAAGTGTTACTTGAGGACAAGTAACATTTAAGTTTTGGGTATTTTGATACACCAAAATAATGTGTTGTTTTACGTATGCATTTAATGGTTAATTTTGGTGATATTACACTTTAAAGAAAGAATTTTTCATGTTTTTGTTGCATGTATATCATTTTTAGGCTGTTGCATGTATAATGTTTTTGTTGCATGTATATCATTTTTAGGCATTTGGAGTAAAAGTAGCAAAAAGGACAAAATTTGGAGCCAAAATAGTGAATTTTGTGATTCTGGCGCCTAAAGCGCTAGAAGTCGTGTCTGAAGTGCCAGTTTACAGAGAGCTGGCACCTGAAACACCAGAATTGGAGCATGTAGCACCACTTTACAGTGATTTGGAGCTTGAAGCGCCAGATTTGATACCCTAAGTGCCGAAATCCAGAAAAGCGTGGTCTTAAGCAAATTGGCGCCTGAAGCACCAGAACCAGTGCCAGAGACAACTATTTTCCAAATTAAGACAGTTCAGTACAAATTTTGCATGAATTTTGAAGGGACTACTTTTTCTAAATGCCCCATGGAGTGATTCAATGCATCTAGACACTTTGGAAGTTTTTTTTACGAAGGGACTTGGATCGATAGACATACCTTTGGGAATTCAAAAGGGTTGACTTTTGGATAGAATTTTCGAGAGAATTTTGAATTCTTTTTGGAGGGAGGCAGCTTATAATAAAATAGAGGGAAGTCTAGGGCATCAAAGAGAGAGGTGTGTGAGGGATTTTCTAAGAAGGAAAGAAAGTGTGAGAGAGAGAGAGCAAAACTCAAGGGCTTGGAGATTTTCCTAAAGGATTGTAAAAGGAGAAGGAAGGTGAGATATTTCTTCTTCATTAAACTTCTAAGAGATAATTAAGAGTGCTTGTAAATAGGGAAAGTGCTCGAAGAGAACATTGAAAGACTTTCTTAAGAAGGATTGTGAGATAAGTTGTGTCTTTTATTTCTTTGTTTTTGTAAACTTATTTTTATATATGAAATCCATGTGAAATCAACTTATTTTTATATATGAAATCCATGTTTTGTTATATCCTTCTCATGAATTTTGAGTAGTCTTCTTTATCCTTCTCTCTACTTTGAGATATGATTTTTTGTAGAAATGATTTTATTTTATACGGCTTTAAATGTCAATAATTTGTAATGATTAAAACTTTAGTCTCCATTTAATTTTTGATTTTAATAATTTGTAATGATTAAAACTTTAGTCTCCATTTCATTTTTGATTTTGCCAATTGAAATGTAAAAATTTGTTGAGAAACATATGTTCCAGAAGGGCTATGATTTCTACAGCTTGGCTACAACATAGTGAGAGTCACATTTGATTCCATGGAAGAGGATGTCATCCATAGGGTTGAGTGTAAATAAATAGGGAAATATACTTTGTTGGATGCAGAATTGGAGATTTTAAGATGACAGATTAAATACCCAATTTGGTCCACTTAATTGGAAACTAATGTCAGATTGTTAGCCCTCAGGTGAGGGAGTAATGGGAGCTCTAGAGTAACATCTGGTATCCTCCCAGTCTAAGCACGGAGTTAGGGACCAAATCTAATTTAGTCTATGTTCTTTCTTCACTTGGAAGAGAGTAAAGAATAGGATTGTTTTTATTTGTTACAAAACAATTTTTATATATTTTTAAATGATTTTAATTTCTTCAAAATCCATATACTCATTGTAAAGGGGAATGATGTTTTCTTAAATTTGAACTCTTCATCAGAAAAACTTTGCTTATTTATTTTTTCAATTAGTTTAATCAGTTTACTTCTTTTAACTGCATTTTATTTAGCATTCCCTCAATTACTTTGGATTCAAATTTTGTACTTCAATTTTGTAGTTTAAATTATGTAATACAATATAATTATAAGAATTTATCTATAAGCATTTCCAGCTTCCCTGTGGGATTGATATCTAGGAATTAATTAGAGTTCTTGATTATTTGAGTGATACGCATACTTGGATTATTATTAGGGAATTTGGCAATTTAAAGAATTTTTAAAAGATAAAATCATTTTCGCTAAAGTTATTTTTTTGCAATTACATTGCATATTTACTATTATGTCTGTCATGTGTATTTTGTAATATTGAAAAATATTTACAAAAGCATCAAACATAAATCCGCCACATCAAATGCAACGGCTCAGGACATTACGCCGAACTTCAATAGTGGAATCAGAATTCAAGTAGTGACTCCGAGAGCATTAAAAGTGCAAAGGACTCATGAGAAGAGTATGAGAGATTGTGAAGAATTGCTAAGAATAGAGTAGGGCAAAGGCGTATCCCGAATGCTGAGATTTTGCGAGGAGTGTGGCACTCCATGGGGATTCAGACAAATTTGTACAGACAGAGACATTTGTGCCATGAAAGTTGAGTGTGTGGAACTTTGAATTCAAGAGGAATTAATTTATTAAATTTATCATTTTTCTTATTGTCTTTATCATTGTTTGATTATCAGGGTATTTTTTCAATTTAATCTCCAGTAATTGATTTTTTTTTCAAAAATATTTTTTATTAAATCTTACTATCAGACTTTCATTGTATCATTCTTTGTTCGTTATAATTTAGAACCAACATCTGGTTCTGCAACTCTTTATCCATCGCACATAAGTGCAATTTGACAAATATAATGAAATCTGAAAGAAACTTCATTAAACTACTTCAAATATGTCTTACAAACTGAACTAATGCTAAAGTTCTAAGAAGATAACATGTTGATTACATTTTAAAGCATCAGATGATGCATACATCTAAAACATTGTACATCATATCTGACATATCGTAATGCAACACAAAAAGTGACAAGAACTATCTATATGTCCTCTGTGGTGATCTCATGATCAATCTAACCTTCTAAGCAATGCTCCGGGACAAGAATTCCTTTTATGTGCACCTAGAGGTACAACTATCTCATAGCTTGTATGGGCGCAATTCTTCTAATTCTGGGTCTAGATAGAATCCATGTGGTATCTTGTTGTCATCCATTCTACTTAACGTAATAGAAACTTTACAATGCGACACTTTTGGAATGCAGTGCTTTGCCAAATCTGCTTCTTTTCCTTTCAAAATTAAAACTGAACCCATAGGCAGCAAAATTTCAAGAAATCCTTGGAATTCTCCAGGGCCAACAATATCAATTTCTTTTCCAAATGAAATATTGCTCTTACTCATAAAGGACACTGTGCAGAAGGGTCTGATGAACTCATGGTGATCAATATGTGGAGGAATGCAGCCTCCTTCCTCATAGATGTTGATGATGCAGCTATTTGGGATGCAAACTATCGTTAGTATGCTCCACTTGACCATTCTCTTAATTATTCTTTTTATCACGGAAGGGAGAGGATCCGCCTCATCTTATCTTAGGATACCTGGGGGGTTCCCTAGCATTTCCCTTACAAAGTTATAGTAACAACCACATTGAATTGTAATCCTTCCCTTACCCCTCATCCATTTATGGGGCTCTGAGTACGTCTTCTTCATTAACAGGCCGACCTGAACACTGTCCCTCAAATGAAACACGCAGTCGAGAATCCTCCTCTCATAACTTCCGGAGAAAACTCTTGTGTGCAATTCCAGACCTTCTAAGATGTTAATGAATTTCCTTTGAATTTCCTCATAAAACTCAAATTCTCTTTTCTTGACTCTGCTCATCCTTTCTAACTTTGTGGTAGGAATCCTTCACGGTCATTAGGGCTACTCCCCCATTTCAATATTTGTGGGAAACCATGTCTATGTCGGCAGCAGATACAGTGGGATGTCTGACTCAGTATCTTGATGCTCGACCTCCTGGCACCCTATGTCAGCAGTTGTATATTCCTCGAAGGTACAGTAATGCTCCTAATGGAAGACATTACATATTGGACATTCCACAAATGCCATGTTGTTTTTTCTTATCTTGGAATCTCGGTGTTGCACATTGGGCAACCTGTGCAAAGCTCATTTGGAATCTCTGACTGTGTCGGCTCTGTGACAAACTTTGACTCATCTTCCATGACGGGCTGACTGATAGAAGGTTCCCTCATGCATGGATTGTAGAACCCCTCCTCCGGAATCGAGGTAAGTTTCATCTCTACTTCTTTTATATGTCATCTCTCCTGATGTAGGAAAGTTCTATGCTTACGGAGGTTGGCGTTTATGACGTTGTGTCCTTCTAAGCAACGCAACTGGTACTCTTTCTTCATCGGCACTACCAATATTTTTGTTGGTGCGGTGATCATGGAATATAAATGGTTGTTTCCTTCCATTCGATGTTGTATCTTATCTGCTTTCTTCCTCTTCAGTGAGGAGTCTTCCTTAGTACTAATTCTGAGCAATGATGGTAACCCTTCCGTCCCCCGGCGGCTGACAATGCTCTTCAGAGGACCCTCGTAGTCTAAATTGACCTAATCGTAGTCCAGGTCGAAGTTCACGATGCCACCCTGAGCTATTCTTTCTTCATTTAGTGTGAGATTCAAGTCGTCTTTAAAAGTGAAAATCAACTTCTGTCCTGACATTTTTCTGCAGAAGACAAAAAAATATTAGTATGCTGAATTTCAGAGTGAACAAGAACAATAACAAATTAGTTAATATATTTTTTAAATGTAAGTCCTAAATTTTAAATAACATAGAGCAAACATTCAAATAGCATAATTTTCAAAATTTGAAGCCAAACAATTGGCTAGCTTGGGAATTCATTGGGTATGCCTAGAGATCTATTACATCCCCTACTTCTCGCTCCTTTGATCTCCAAAATAATTGTTCTTATTTGGTCCATCACCACTTGAATTTTATTATGACTAATCATGAAAATTGAGCTTTGATATCTTGAAAACAAAACCTTTAATCATTTTCAATAGTCTTCTTAAGTAATTTTGGCAATTTAAGACGTAATTAACAATAGGGGCTTGCCCTTATAGGAAATTATGAAACCACATAATATAAATCCTATCTACTCTTCATATTAGTTAGGGGAATTGTTGGTACCCAGATTGACATACCAAACGGATGACATGAATTCTTTAGCTTAAATGGTCAAGCCTACTAACAAGTGATATGCTTATCTCTCAGGAGGGTGAATTACTTGTGGTATTGTGTTCAACTATCTAAACTATTAAATGAATGAGATCTATTTGTTCTCATGTTTTCAAATTAAGATTTTATTTCCATAACTAAAACTATATTTAAATTAAGTTAAATTTTTTTCAAAAAAAGGCAACTGACATCATGATGTCAAATCAAAAAAACCTTTTTATGTTTTCCTGTTTTATTCCACATAAGTATCAATAGATGTTGGCAAGTCACAGTTCTTCCTCATGTTTGACTATTGAAATTTCTACCTCAAGATTTCTTATTCCTCTTTCCTAGTAATTTTTTTAATATGCGGTTTAAAATTTCATGCTCATGAAGATTAGCTTAATTTTTTCTAGTTCTAGAAGTTTTATATTTAAGAGTTACTCATATTCAAATTGAAAATATTTAAATCTTTTCATTTTAGAAAAAGCTTTAATTTGCTTTTGAATAATAATTTTTTTTTCCTTTTAAGCAATTTAGGTTTGTCAAATTCTCTTTGCTTAACACATTAGGAAGTTCATTCTTCATTCATCTTCATTCCTTAACCACACATGGAATTCAGGTAAAGTTATTTTTCCTAATGCTCATCAAATCCCAACTGCATAATAAAGATATAGAACATCAAGCAAGCACTCACTCATGCCCACATCTCCAAAGACACGCAAACCATGTAGCAAACACCCACTCATTCATCCACATGTCTACGTATTTTCAATCTTTTTCTTTTACATGTACAAATTCATTACATCACGAAATTCACATAGAAATATAAAATAAACAAATAATAACCCAAATAAACAAGAACAATAAATGTTTCATTTTCCATGAGGTATTTTCATAGGGTTACAGATTTAGTCATAAGCACATTTTTGCATGCACCCACCAACCCACCCCCCACCCACACACACACACACACACACACACACACTATACACACACATAAAAACATATAAAACAGAATGGTGATGGCGGCTGAAGCTCTGCTAGTGTTTTTGCGACCATGAATGCTGTTGGCCTACTTCCTTGCTGGAAATACCTTCTTGCTGGGTGGATTAGTGGTGGAGTAAGTTTGGAGCTACTTATGAGCTTACTGAATCTGTTGTTGTTCTCTTTTCTGCTTCTCAGGCATCTTTTATTTCAAAAAGTTACTATTCTATTTCCGTTTTGTGAGGGTTTTGTTAAAACCCTCCCAATGGATAATCATATTGATCTTAATACAAACATTCAGGGGGCAAAGACCACCTTTGTAGATGTTGTAGGAAGAGCTCTGACTTTCAAGCTGATGTCGAACATATGGTTTTCCCTAGTTCTTACCATGAAGGTGTTGGAGATAGTGAGTTCGCCTTCATTAAACCTCTTACTAAGAAGGCTGGCAAAGTGGCTGCTATTTTTTCTGATGCTGATATTTCCTACTTATCTTCAAACTTCAAGTTTACACTTATTGGTAAATTTCAATATAGGCACCCTAAGATGGAGGCAGTGAGAACACTTTGAAGATTTAAAGTTACTTAGTTATTGGAAGGTTAGTTTTGTGGATGGAAGTCATATGTCCATTCACCTTTCTAGGGAGGAGGGCTATGCAAGACTTTTCTCAAAACAGATTCTATATATTGAAGGTATGGCTATGAAGATCCTAAAATGGTCTCCTAATTTTGATCCAAACCAGGAACCACCCATTGTGCTTATTTGGTTCAAGCTGTCAGGACTGAAACTTCATTTTTTTCCATCTTCAAGTGTTGTTTACCATTAGTACTACTTTGGGCAGGCCACTTAAACTTGACGTCCCAACTTATAACCTATTCAGACCCTCAGCTGCAAGAATATTCGTGGAAAGAGACATCACACTGCCTGATGTTGATGAAATTTGGTTGGGTGCTGCCCATAATGGCTATTGGCAGAAAATTGTAATGGGGCAAAGGCCTTACTACTGCACTCACTGCAAATTGTTTGGCCATACCAATGTCAGGTGTTATAGATTACATCCTAACAAGAAACCCAAGCAAAAAGGTTTATCTTCTATGACTGTTGTAGCTCCTGAACCAATAATTGAGGCTCCTCATCCTACTCCTTTAACCCCCCTTCATTTTGCATCTGAATCTGATAAAATATAGGAAGCTCCCTCATCAAGTAAAACTCCTCATAAATCTATACCAATTGGTCCTGCTCAACTAATGGAAACTAATACTCATTTTATTGATCTTGTGGTGATTCCTCTTACACAACAACAACATTTAAAATGGATTCCTGAAGGATAGGTATAAAATCCTCCCATTAATCACCTTGATGATCATCCCATTAGGGAGGAGGCTTCACCCTCCCTCTCTAAAACTAACAATATTACTTTGGTGGAAGAGGTTGTGGAACAACTTGCTCCTATACCAAAATTGGTTAGGGCCCCTTCTGATTCTCTTCCCATCTTTCCCCCAGTGAATAATATGAATGTTAATTCCATAGAGGTTATACAAGCTGATTTGGAAGAAGGGTGGCAGCTGCAAAAAAACCAGAAAGAAGAAAAAGAATGTTATCATTGACCCACCGAGAGAGGATATAGTGATTGAAGCTGGAAGCTCTTACTCTTCTAGAAGAAATTCCGCCACAAAACTCACTAGAGGGAAAGCCAAAAACTCCCATCATCATTAAATTACTTTGCTGGAACATTAGGGGAGTGGCCCACCCCCTATCTTTAAAAAGGCTTCTTCATCTTAATAGAAAACATAAACTTTCGTTTTTAGCCCTTCTAAAACCAATGGTTCACAAATACCCTCAAAAAATTTTTTCCCATTTCAATAGTTTCTCACATTTTTCCAATGTTAATAACAAAATCTGGTTAATTTGCAGAAAAGAAATCTCTTGGTCTGTTCTTATTAATGACCCACAGTATATCCATTTTCAGTTTGATATTGCTGGGAAGAGAGGATTAGCTACTATTGTCTATGCTGGTTGTACCAAAACTGCTAGAACTACTCTTTGGAAGGGCCTTATTGATATAAGTCAATCTATTTCCTCCCCATGGCTGGTGGGGGGTGATTTCAATAGTGTTGTAGATTTCTTAAAAAGGGGGGGAAGATCTCCTAGTCTTCACAGGTTAACTGAATTTTATGATAACATTCAAAAAGCTGGCTTGTTTGATTTTGGTTATCAGGGTCCTGCTTTCACATAGAGAAGGGGGAAAATCTGGGAGAGATTGGATAGATTCCTTGTAAATAATCTATGGCTTCATAACTATCTGCATACTTATGTTACCCATTTAAGCCCAGTTGGATCTGATCACAGATCTCTCCTGATCAACATCATTGGTAGTCCACCCACTAGTAGACCTCCGTTTAGATTTCAAAATATGTGGGTGGACTATCCTGATTTTCTTTACCTTGTTAAAGATAACTAAGGTGGATGTATTCATACTGATCCCCTCATAAACCTCTGATTCCTGCAGAAAAAAGTAACTAAAGCTCTAAAGCGTTGGAACTGGACTAAGTTTGGTAATGTGTTTGAGAATGTGGAGTTTGCTAAAAAATAGCTAGTTACCTTGGAAGCTGGTTTGGAAACTGGTGAATCTGATGAAGCATCCATGTTAGCTGGAGCTGAAAAAGCACTTATGGAAACTGAAAATTGGAAAACTATCTCAGGCAGAAGGTTGCTGTGAGCAAATTTATGGGAGGAGACGGAAATACCAAGTACTATCATGCCTGCATAAAGTACAGAAGGAAATGTAATACAATTCATAGAATCAAAGATAACGATGAAAAATGGCTCACTGAAGTCGGGAGCATAGGTGACAGTGTTGTGAGTTATTTTAAGGAACTCCTCACTGCTCCTTCCCAGGGATTTACAACACTTGATCAACAGGTTTTCCAAGAGGAACTAAATTACACTGCTAATCTCCACCTCACTGCCCCCCTTCTAAAACAAAAGTTTGGGAAGCATTACAAGGTATAGATACTGCTAGAGTTGCTGGGCCAGATGGGTTTACTTTTGCATTCTATAAGAAATCTTGGCCAATCATCAAGAAGGATGTAGTTGTTGCTATGAAAAGCTTCTTCTTGGGACACCCTCTCCCTAAGTATTTCTGCTCTTCTACTTATGTCCTCATACCTAAAACCACTAACTGCAATAAGTGGGAACACTTCAAACCTATAAGTTTTACTAATTTCTTGTGCAAGATAATCAACAAGATTATTGTGGCCAAATTACACCTGCACCTTCCACAACTTATAAGGCCTAATCAAACTGCATTTGTCAATGGGAGGTTTATTGTTGATAATGTTCTATTGGCTCAAGAACTCTATCTTGACATTGATCAGCAGTGTAGGGGGGGGACATATGATTTAAAAGTTGGACTTTAAAAAAGCCTATGATACAATCAGCTGGCAGTTTATTCTACAAGTACTCAAAGCAAGGGGTTTCTCACTGGATTTCGGTAACCTCATTTCCAGATGGCTGCAGCAAAATGCTCACTCAATTATGCTAAACGGTCAATCCACTGGTTATTTCACTGCCTCTAGGGGGTCCAACAGGGAGATCCTCTATCCCCATCCATTTTTATACTAGAAATGGATTATTTTTCTAGAATTTTGGATAAAGCACTGCTTAATAAATCTTATGTCTGATATCATCATAAATCCAATGTGACTGTCACACATCTAATCTATGTTGATGATCTTATTATTTTCTCCAAAGCAAACAAGGATGTTGTCAAGTTAATAAAACATTGCATTAATCATTTCCAACTGGCTTCTGGTATGTAATTTAATCCCTCTAAATGCCAATTATTTTTTGGTAAAAAGGCTAATCCTGCAGCCAAATATTAGATATCACAAGCTACTAGATTCACAATTTCCTCCCCTCCATTCAAATATCTGGGGGTTCCTATTGTCAAGGGCAGAACTAAACTGATTCAATTTGATGATGTACTCTCCAAAATTGATGCTCAACTCAACTAATGGACCAATTCCTTCTGTCAAATGGTGGAATGGTTACTCTTCTAAAAAGCATATTTAAAACCTTTCCTTCCTACATTTTGCAAGTTTCATTTATGAAGAAATCTACACAACTACTTCTGGAAAGAAGCTTCAATAGATTCCTTTAGTCACGTCAATGATAGCAACTACACTGGGTCAATTGGCAAAATGTTGCTAAGCCAGCCTTGGCTGGAGGCCTTGGCTTTAAAGGCCTGTTACACCTTCAGTAAGTAAACTTGTGCAAACTTTGGATTAAATTCAGACAACAACAATCTTTATGGGCTTTATATATGAAGGGCAAGTATTGCGAACACTCACAACCCAATTTAGTCAATAGGAAGTTGGGTGACTCTAGAATTTTGACACTGATGTTGAAAGTTAGACAAAAAGCTGAGGATTTGTTTCTCTGGGATCTATGTAATAGTGGAATTCATTTTTTGCTGGACAACTAGTGCCCCAGGGACCTGCTACAACCCAGACCAACTGATATTAATGAAAACCTTCTTGTATCTGAATGTTGGACAAACAACTCTTGGTGTTTAGATACTAATAAGACTATGCTTCCTCCTACTGCTGTTATGTGCATCTTTAAAATTTAGTTCAACAAAATTGGTAAAGATAATCTGGTTTTAAAGAACTGCAAATTACAATCCTTATCCAAAACTATATATTGTAATATGTTCAATTGGAAGACTATGTCTTGGGGAAAACATATCTGGAATAAGTTCTTGACCCCCTCTATGTCCTTTTTCATATGGAGAGCTTTTCTGAAACTACTCCCTGTGGATGACATTCTCAAACTTAAGGGCCTGAGAGGTCCTTCAAAATGTTATCTCTTGCATTTTGAAGCTGAATCTATCCCTAATTTATTTTTAAATTGTAAGTTTGCTCAACAGTTCTAGAAGGAGCTCAAACCTAATCTCCAAACTAACCTAATTTCTTTGAGCTGGAATACTTTGGAATCTTGCTGGAAGGACTGCTATAAGGTCAAACTATTTACTGTGCCTTGAATTGTGGCTTGGTTTCTCTGGATGGCCAGAAATAAAGCTAAGTATGGAGACATCCTCTCAAAGGTAGCTCACATTGTTCTTCACTGGAAAGCCTTCATAAACAAATTGGTCAAATTCAAGGGCTTTCCTGATCCATGGAACACACTAAACCAGTCTCAAAACATCTCTTCTTCTTTCATAATTACTAAAGTCTACTGGATTAAGCCTCCATATCCTTATATCAAAGTAAACACTGATGGGAGTTATAATAACTCCACTGCTGGTGTTGGGGGTATCTTTAGAGACACTAATGACTTATGTAAACTATTCTTCTCTAGCCCTATCATTACTCAAGATGCTCTGGAGATTGAAGCTGCTACTGCCTTTTGGTTTATCAAGATTGCTGTCAGAATGAAATGGGATTTTCTGTTGTTAGAAACTGACTCCAAAATCCTTATTCAGATGATATGAGGTGTTACACCTCCTCCTTAGCATGTATTACAATGGTTGAAAGGAATCAACTCTCTTCAAAATAACTTCCATGTTAAACACAACTGCCATGTTACCTTCACTTTTAACTTTAGAGAAGGGAACAAGCCTGCCAACTGGCTTGCTAGATTGGCCTCAAATTCGGATAATGCTCTAGCCTCCTCCTCACCCCCCTCCTCTTTCACTTCTATTACATGGAGACCTCCTTGGGGCCACATATCATAGAGTTGTAAGCCCTCCAGTTAATTAATATGTTTTCTTTTTTGCCAAAAAAATATATATACATATACATAAATACATATTCCCTCCAAATTGTATTCAAGTAAACCTAGTTAGGGTTAATTGCTAATTGGGTTAGGGTTTCCTTATGTTTGATTGGTTAATTAATTTATTTGATAACTTATTTAGATATTTGATTACTTAATGTTTAAATTAAATATTTTTATGGTTTCAATTTGGTATGTTATTTGTTAATTGATTAATTATTGTATTTTAAATGTTTGATTAATTAATTTTTTATTTAACTTATTAAATATGAAATGGTTTAATATTAGTGGAGTAATTAATTATTGTTATCATTTACACAAAGTTTCATTTGTTGATTATTTAATTAATGAACTTTATTATTCTTGTCCTTTATTTAATTATCTAAATTAATGTCTTTGTGAATTACTTCTTCTGTTGTTTAACCAATTTTAGTTGATTGCCTTATTAAATTCTATTTAAAATTTCAGCTTAATGTTTAAATTTTAAATTAATTTAAGGTTTTAGTATGTTTATTTAAATATTATAACTTAAATAAATTTTAATTCATTTATTTATCAATTAATATCTTGATTAAGTTAATTATTATTTCGCTTACAAATTAGTGTAATTAGTATTTGTTTAAATACTTTAAATTTTAAGTATGTTATTATTTTAACTTAATTAATTTGTTATTTATGTATGATTATTATCTAATTAAGTAATAATTAATTAAATAATTCAATTTATGTTTCCTTTAAGTATTTAATGACTTAATAAGAAAAGTTTTTATTTAATTAAGTGATTTATTATTGTCTAAATTAATCATGTTTTAATTAGTAAGCTTATGAATTAATTAATTAATTTTTATCTTATTTAAGGTTTTTAATCTTTGTTTAGGAATAATTAATGTGGTTTAGGATTGATTTTAATAGGATTAACGAAAATTAAGTTTAATTTGAATGAACTAGGAGAGATTATGATATTTTAGCCTTTAACTAGACAATAATTAAGTATTTTAAGCCATGTTCCAATTTTAATTAGTGAAGTTTGAAAGTAATTAGGTTTGGTTAAGAGAGAAAAACACTATAAATTTCTTGGTTTTGTGGAGATCCTAAAGCTAAGCTTTCAGTTTTACTGATTAGTAAGGAATAAACATGTAATTCACTAAATCACACAAGAAACAATGAAAAGCCTAATGAATTTCTGATAGAAAATGTAACATTAATGATATCAAACATATAAATAAGAAAATCTCTAAATTTTTGACATGAAACATAGACAATACATTTCTATTTTGGCAACAATAACAAGTAAACATGCTACTTAAACAATATGACATCACATTAATGCATTATATCACAATTAAATCAAAAGGCATATGATTTAAACTGTATGAAATGTGATCAGACTCTAAAAATAATTTATGACATAGTGAAGCTATAAAGAACTTGATGATTACATGGTAAATTATCAAGATAAACAAGTTATGTGGAGAAAGCACAAAAAATTTTAAGAAAACATGATTGATTTTTAAAATTGTTACAAAAAATTAATATAAACTTGGAAAATCCTCAAAATCCATGACAATATTTGAAGAAACCATGATACATGGAAGAGTTATATGAGATTTTAAGAACCCATGGTGAATTTTAAAATGAACCAAGTGACATACAGCATACATGAAGCCAATCAAAAATTTAGATGGAGATTTCTAAAATGGAAGATTAGAAGTCATACCTTTAAAATTCTTGCTTGTTGTTTGATCCCTTTTACATGAAAAACCTCTTTGCCTTGCATAGTGTTCTCAATTGGATGAGGGATTAAGAAGAAATTTTAGCTTTTTTGTATGGAAAAGGGTATGGGAGTCTTGATTTTTATGTAGCATCGAGGGGGATTTCAAGAGAGGAAGGAGGAAGGAATGAAATGGGATGTGTTGAGAGGTTTTATGGTAATGTTTGACCAAGTAGTGGATAGTGGGGTTTTTATTTATGACTATGTAGAGAAGAGAGTTGGTTGAATGAGGCGTGGAGCAATGGGAAAAGAGGCAATGGACCAACGAAGTGGTGGCTAGGATGAATAGGAATGAAGGGATAGGATTGAAAGGGCAAGATTATAGTTTTGGCAAAGTGGAGGGGTAGTTTGGTGAGTTTGTAAAGGTAATTATAGTAGTTTTTGGAAAAATAAAAGTATATGTCATTTATAAGAAAACAAGACAATGAATTTAATGGTTCAAAATATTGAAAAATTAAAAAGGGGGTTCTATAACGTATGATATATGTGTTCAAAGTGGTTGGGTGGTTGGAGAGGTAGTTACAAGGTGGTTGAGAGTTAGTTATGTCTAAAAATCATCTTGGGCTCATTTGATAGAGAAAATAACAAGAAATTCTATGGGACAAGTGGTTTTGGCAAATTGAACCTCAATAAGAATGATATGAATGGTTAATGTGGGCCCCACCTTAGGAGAGAAAATGAATATTTTTTTGCAAAAAAATTTATTGGATTTTATTAGTCCAAATTGTGTATTTTTTTAAATTTAGACAAAAATCATTTTTAGTCAGAGGTTAATTTAAAGTCATTCTGAAGGCATTATAGTAAAATTATCATTTTATTTTCGAAATTATTACTTTTGTCTCTCTTGACTATCATTTGCTCAAATAGTATCCAAAAGAGCTTGGATTTGGTTATAAAGGTAGTCATTTGAAATATTTTTATGATACAGACAGATGAAGAAGTCTCTTTTTAGAAATAAAGGCTAGATAAAAATATTTTTACATAGGACCATTTTATGCATGGGAACCCTAAGTGCACAACTTTGTGTAAAAATTGTATCTGATGACCGACAAACTAGTTTGTATTATTTTCATATATAAATATGATGATGTCACAGCTTACCAATATAAAATTTAGATCACCGAATTGACCTATGAAAGAAAATCATAATTTTAGGGTTTACGACGATAATAGTTATGCATAAATATTTTGAATTTAAGAGTTTCATGCAAAAAAAATTTCAAAACAATCGTCAAATTTATTGGCATGATATTTATAACTGATAATAAGGATCATGCATCTTCCAAAGTAAAGGCATGATTTCTACAATAATCTCAGAAGAGAAAACAATAGTCACAGGGTTAAGGTAATTAAAGTTGATTTTATGGTTTGACTAAGTTTTGTTAAAATTGATTGTGGTTTGAAGATTATTTTGATTGTTTTGATTTTTTTTTTTAATTTTTAAAAAATTCAATTTTCTTAAGTTATGGTTTTCTCAAGACCAACTTCAGGTAAAGTCTAGTTAAGTTTAACCCAAAAAAATAGGGTTGGCCAAAAATGAGGTCAGTAGACGCCTGAATCACAAAAGCGTGAGCTTTTCCATTTTGAAGGACACTTATAAAGTAAAGAATCCATTATTTTTAAATCTTACCTTAGTTTTTTATTTTTTTTATTATTTTTTATTTTTTTCTTAGAATTTTAGGAATTTTTTTCAGCACTTAAAATCACGTTAAACTCATTTAAGTAGTCTAGTAAATTGGATACTCACCTATCATAATAAGTCTTAATCTTTTCTTGATGGTATCAACATGTTGACTCGTTACATAATACTTGAATACTTGAATGCACGACCACTTGCCTCATGATAACTTTTCAGCCATCATGAAGCTAAACAAAGCTACTAGGAAGGACCATTTTTCACTACTTTATTTTGAACAATTATTAGATTGATTGACATGACACTCATTCTTTTGCTTTCAAGATGATTACTTACTATATCACCAAATTCTTATAGCACCAATGAATTAAGATAAAACCGCCTTAATTTTCCTTATGGAACTCACGAAAGGATGCCCTTCAGATTATTCGAACCGGCCACACTTTTGTGTTACATGATGTTAATTTTATTGACCTAATTGAAACTGGGATTGAGAGTTTTATGAATGAAATCTTAGTGTTTGGCTTATACTTTGATTCATTCCTTGAAAATCATATAAAAATGTTACAAAGTTGTGAAAAGACAAACTTAGTGCTAAATTAGAAGAAGTGTTAAGTCATGGTTAATTAATAAGAGTATTGTGTATGTTCATAAGGTTTTTGAGAAGGGGATCAAGGTAAATTAATCAAAAATTTGGGTGATAGAAAAACTACCCCTACTCACATCGTTTAACAGATTTAGGAGCTTTTTATTGCACAAAATTTTATCACTGATATGTTTAAAACTTCATTAAATTTTCAAAACGCCAATAACATTTATTATAGAAGAACATGCCTTTTAATTTTGATGATCATTGCCTCGTTTCCTTTAAAATCTTGAATACTAAGATATTCATAAAACATGTCATTATTGCACCTGACTTGGAGCAACCACATCTGAAATCAAGAAATTGGTTTGAACACTTAATACATTTTATGATGCTTCTAAACTTCAAGCTAATCCTACTAAATCCGCCATATGTTTCTCCAAATTTATTTTTGAGCATCATAGATTGCTTTATAGTATTAATATCCTTCGCTTCTAAGAAAAGTATCTGCTATAAAAACATTTAGGAAATACTTTAAATTCATGAAAGCTTTGAGCTTTAACATTTAACCAACTTATGAAAAAGATTCTACTCTATTTAAGTTATTGGAACAAAGTTTTATTTTTTGTGGATAGACTTCAACCCATAAAATTTAATATTTGGAACTACCTCAACTATTGGCTCATATCCTCTATTTTATTTAGGGGATCATTAAAGAAAATTACTTCTTCGGTGAATATTTTTCTATACCCTAATGGATCTCTCGGTCATATGCACACTATATCTTAGTCTCACCACTAATCCTAATCACCATGGAGGATTGGGCTTCCTTAATCTATAAATTATTAACCCGAGATTAAAATTCAAATTTTTTTTTGGAGAATTTACATTTATAGCTCCATTCTTTGCAAATTGTGCAATCTTGTTGTGGTTTATTAAGGTTTTTATGGGCTAATATGAAGAGCATGCACACTGCTACCCATCTCAAGAGATTCATCAAACTTATGATTAATTGTAATAGCAATCTTCTTCTTCTCTTTGATTATTGGCTTCATGGCTCCTTCTCTTATGAGAAGTTTGGAGACCAAATCATTAACCAACTTCTCTGTTAGAGAGACTAGGGTTTCTGAATTAATCTAGAATAATTTTTCGAACCTGCTCTCAATTCAAAACTCTCTTAATGATCACACTCAATTCATTGCCCAAGTTTCATTTAATGATTCGTCTATTAATTGTACCTGGTCTGGAAGAACTATTACTCACATAAACTTACTATTCTCTTTATGTCGATCTTTGTGAACTTTCCCAACTCAAATCAATATGATAAAACATTCACTTAAATATGCTTCTTTTGTTTGGATTATAATGATTAGGAGTCTCCAAACTAATGATATATTTCTTACCAAATGATTATGGTTATACCACAGTGCATCTTTTGCAAATACTGATGTGTCTCGGTCACATTTACTTTTTTACTGCCATTTTTTTTTTATTTTTTCTATCCCCAAAGATAGTATTCCACATGGTTCATTCTACTATCATTCGTGCAGTCTTGGTGAAATCCTAGTATTTGTTGAGACCATAAATTGCAAAGTTTCAACTTATCAGTTTTATAATTTGAATGAAACTCGATAATATTTAGAAAAATTATTGAAAAAAGAGACATCATCATTCAAAATATTAGACTTTCTATTAAAGAGAGGTAGAAGACAAAAATTTAAATATGTCATTCATTATGAAATAACTAGCTTCTATATGTTTTTAGTTCTTGAGTCAATTACTCTCTGTTACCTTAATTATTTTGGCTCCTAGCTGGATTGGGATCCCTTAAATTCTTTAATATTCTATGTCGGAAATGCATCAACACAAAAACCGAAGAAATTCAAAGGATTGCAAGGCAAAAGTACAATCAAGGATGACCCATCAGAAGGAGCAGGAACCACGTCAGTTGAAGACTAAAGGATCTAATTGACCAGCTATAGCTCCCCTAGAGTAGGATTCTGGCCAATCAAATGAAGGTCTTCCAAGTCGAAGATTGAGATGTATCTAACCAAGGGAAGGAACCAGTCCAACCCTCATCCAAGTATCACCAAATGCCTCACAAGCACCTCCAAGACTCATCAGAAGACCCAAGTCTCTCATCACCAAACATTCACCAAGCCTTCCAAATGGAACACTGGTTAAAATGGATAGGTTTCCTGTCAAATTACAGTGATTGACCTTCTTTCTGTCAGATTACTTGTCAAAGTTTTTTTATTTTCTTCATGCCCAAACAAGGCAATTATGTAATTTTTACTTGAAACATCATTGTATATAAATAGGTGAGTCATTTCTATAAAGAGAGACAATTTTTTCTCTCTCACAAAAGCCTAGAATACCCTAGTTTGCCACAGAGGGACAACTCGCGGCTCACTCATCCCTTCCTCCCTCGCTCCTCCCTCCCTCCCTCCCTTCTCTTGTATGCTCAATTCCATGGGTGTTGTTCACAAGTCAAATGTGGATGCAACATTGGGTTTTTTTTCTTTATTTTATTTTTTTTGTCGCTTATTATTCTGGGTTTTCTTGGAATTGTTTTTAATATGTTGCTAAGTGATTTATTTGGATATCATGTTAATGTTTTTCTGCTTACTCTACTTTCGACTTTTACTTCAAGTATGGAGATTCAGTAGTATGTACCTCTATATCCTGGACGGTCCAGAAATTTCCCAACCATGTATAATCTTTGGATTTGGGAATTTGGACATGAACTATGATCTTAAGCTGAAACAACTCCAAAGGGCTCAACCCGCCGTCCAAACAGTTTTGTTCAAGTAACCTGGAAAGTGATTTGGTCTCATCCACTACACGACTATTTCTCTAGCTTCGTGGAGGACTTCTCTTTTATAAAAATTATATATTTAATACTATAAGAATTGAATATGTACATATAAAAATGTGTCGGTATAAATCTCAAAGCAGATGAAAAGCTCCGGAAAAAAGATGCAAACTATTGAGCATAGCATTCAACGATCTTTTTTTGGTTGAATATTGGCTAGAGGAGAGATTTGTTGGAACAATCGAGGAAAGACGCTAGGAGAAGTTCCCGCTGGGCAGTAATCAGCCTTCAGGATGATCAACAGGGAGCACTCTTTCGAACTAGATATCGATCTAGTCAAGACTTACGAGTCGATTGACAACTTTCATAGATCGAATCAGTCCCTTGTCTTATAATATGTGATTACTCTGTAATTAACAAAAATTCACCCTAAAAAGTTAATGATGAGGGGATAATATGTGCTTTTCAAGTGCTGGAATGTATACCTATAAATAGGGCTCTATGTCTTGAATAAAGGACACTCTATTTTACGGTTTCCTAGTCTCTCTCTGTGTGTGTTCTCTCTCTCTCTCTCTCTCTCTCTCTCTCTCTCTCTCTCTCTCTCTCTCTCTCTCTCTCTCTCTCTCGCTAACCACTTCCTAGCATAAAGTTCTCTTCCTTAAATATGTTTCCGAGATACTTTTGGATTCAATAGAATATAACAAGCCATGAGCTATTTTCAAGTTGGAATGAATCCAAATAACTCAATTTGAGCCATTTAGTTTAAATTTTGAGCTAGATCAAGCTGATTCCATGCTTAAATTGATCCAAATAACTCAATTTGGGCCAACTCATTTTGATTTAGAGTCAGATCGAGCTCAATTTAATTTCAAAATGGCTCAGCTCAAATTTGAATAGCGAGCTACAAGCCGATTTTGAACCACACCAAATCTGTTGTAGCCAAAATCACACACGTAATTTCTCCTATAAATAATATTTTGCTTTTCAGAAGCCCTTGTTTTATATTCTAACACTCTGACGCATTTTATATAAATAGATTCGCCGCCCTCGGTCTTCCGAGCGAATGTCTTTGTATTTTATGTCTTCAAGTTTATGAATTTATTTGAAGTTACGAATTTCTTCAATGTTAATTTTAATTTGTATCATTATACAAATAAAGTTTTTATTTATTTATTTTTTTTTTTTTTTGGGAATTGACTAAGGGCATACCAGTCTTCAACATTTCTCAAAGGGAAAAAATGTTGTTCACTCTGTAGAAGCTGTTTTCTTAATATAAGCTGTTTTAGAATGAAATTAAAATTGAATAAATTCGGTTTATTCTATAACAGTGCTTAAAACAAGTTTAATAATTTGTTAACTAATATTTCGAAATAATTTTTGTTTTCCTTCACAGGATTGTTTCCATAAAGGTATTTTGCTGTAACTTGTGACCAAATCTTTTGACCTTCCACAGCTCAACTGGGCAACAGTTGCACTGGTTTCTTGAAATATACATTAAGAAGTGGCAGCCCCACGGATTTCTTGGATCCATAGAAAAGTAACTCCTCGTTGTTTAAAAAAAATAAAAAACTCAAGATCAACAAGAAAAAAAAAACCAAAGAAATTGAAAAGAGAGTGAGGGATTGCATAATTTTTAGAACAGGCTTTTCTTTCTTTCTTTGTTTTCGGCATTTTTATACTATGTTTATGTTGAATTAGTGACGTTTATTATTTTCTTATTTGCTATTTTTAACAAATATATCACATAGTTTTATGTTGTTATGTTTTTGTGTGATGCACATGCCCATTGCACCTTTTTTAATCATAAAAAAAAAAAAGAATTCGTAATTTCTTCTTATTATTTTAAAACTATTATTTAGATTCAACCAATGAAAGCTACTGCTAATACATCATATGTATCTATCTATCTATCTATTTATATATCCACGCTATCTATCTATCTGTGTGCACGCGCGAAAGACATGACTCATTGGTGCGACCTCTGGCATAAGTCCCTCGGGTCGGGGGTTCGAATCCCGTGACACGGGCTCTTCGAATCAGACTCAGACACTGGGTTTTCAACTCATATGGGGAATTGATATTTGGTGCCCACTTGACCAAATATCGATTTCTTTTATATATATATATATATATCTCTGAATTGAGAGAGAGATTTAAGACTGAAATACATCTAGTGATCTATTAATCTTATGTGAATGGTGGAGTTTTATGGCTATGTTACATCAGAATATGTATCACAAAGTCATATTTCTTTCTGTGAATGATATAATAATAGTTTAAGATCAACATAAGCTGATGTTATTAGCATGTGACAGGTTACTGAAAACACTGAATGATATAATCATAGTTAAAGATCAACATAAGCTGATGTTAGGTGCATGGGACAGGCTACTGAAACAATGTTGCCGTGGAAATAATAGACAATAGTTGTTTGTTTGCTTCAATTTTGTTAGATTCAAGTAATATTTCAAAGTTTCCTCTCTTAATATCCTCTTTACTCAAAATTAACCATGATTGGAAACGGTAGGATAATGGAAAAAAAATATTAAAATAAAAAAGGAATGTTGAAATGTATTAAGAAAATAGCCTTCCTCCAAAGACGGAGGTAAAAGTACGAGAACGATTTAGCAAACTTGCTTCAAACAAATTTTGAAGAAGTCCTATAAATACATTTCATGAATAACCAAAGATTCAAAAAAAAATAATAGTTCTAGTTATCATAGTAGTTCTAAATAATTATATTCTTTTTGGTTAATTATATCTTGGGGGAGACGAAAGTAAACTCTTGATTAAAAAATTTTATTTGATTTTTTTTATCTTATTGTATGATGTATCAACAAACGAGGATTACTGTTTCAATAGAGGGTACCTTGTGCTTCAAAGTAATATCTGGACAAATAGTAGGTGCATCACCATACCATAATGGGTGATAGATTACCAACAAATGGAGAGATTATTGCGGCCGTCGCCCGGACGCAGCTCGGCGTCTAGAAGACGGACGTAATAATTTTCCAGGAAATGAGGACATGCCAAATCATAGCAACTAACATATTTAAGAAAATTAAATAAGCTTAAAGAGGTTACCATATTAAGCAAGGAATTTATAGAAATGTGAAAATAAGAAAGCTAAGCTTTACCGATTTATCAAACTTTGTCAGCATACTCTGAATCTACTTAGTTACAGAGATAGGTACCCCTCTGTAGTCGAAATATCCTTATCAGTAATTCATGAATTACACCATCTAAGGAGAATTCATATATTTTAATATAATGAAGGAGACTAGCCTCGAATTCTAAGACACTGCCTAATAAGAGAGAAAAAAAAAGATTGTCTTATAAAAAATATGAGAAAGTTCATATGGAAAAAAGCGAGGTAAATGTAATCTGACTATAAGAATCAAGGCTACTCAATAAAGACTTATAATACTATTTAGGTTAGGATGGCCCATAAAGTCGTACGCATTCTAGATATCCACTTATGAATAAAATGAATGTGCCCAGTCAAGTGGAGGAAGCACATACACTTCCCAATGGACACGGTATTATACAAATTTATCAATTTTCTAAGATGGAAGTTAAATTAGCATGCATGGTTCAAGCCATGAGATGAACCCTATCTCAATGCTGGGTAGAACTCTCTACTGTGACTAACTTGGAAATTATAAATTGCAATCCACAATTTCGTGGTCGCAATAAGTACTTCAAAAAATTATATTATTTTTATTTTTTTTATTTTTGGAGGTACAACCAGGTTGATGATTGTTGTTGTTGTTGTTATTGTTATTATTTAACCAATGGGTTATTGTGTTGGTCGTGTCTCATAAGGTTTCCACTTAAATATAAGTCTTATGTCCTCTATCCTAAGGTTTCTTTTCACATGTCAATAGTGCAGTAAGTAAGAAAAAAAACATTGTCGTACTTTTAAATAAAGCATTCGTAATCAAGTATGAAAAAATAGGAAGTTGTTTTGCATATCGACAGCCTCTGATGTCATTTTGAAGAGTTTAAAGTTATATATAAAGCATGCAAATATACAAAAACTAAACAAATTTAGTGAGTTTTAAGATTTCAACTGACACATGTTAATACATAAGCATGCAAATGTATATGGAGTGATACAATAAATATATGAAAGTTAGGTCTGGACATAGGTATACATGAGTTAGGAGTTGGGCTCAGCTTCAGGACATGTGACTTCCATAGGCAAACATCAGCATCTGTGTGTATAAAGTTTAAAATTGGGTAAAAGCTACGTGCAAGGCAATCAAGGGAGGGCCCCTTAACCCAAACAAAGCGACTGACGAGTGGACATACAGAAGATATCACCCAAAGTTCTTAGTTTATCATGTTTGTAAGTAAATTAAGCTTTTACCATAGTCATTAAAAGTCAAAATTTAATACCACTAGAAAAGTGTTTGTTATATTATCATGCATTTTTATAAACTAGATGGTCAACAAGTCAGTCAAATTGTTGGGCTAGAGCCACCGGTAGCGCGGAAAAGCAAGGTAACTTATCACCAAATGTCGGTGAACAGTAGTGCCAATCCTACACCCTCATGATGTCATTGGGTCAGGTGATACAATACTATTCTTTCATCCCAAATTTATCACCAGATGCCTTTTGCATCATCGCCCATATCACTAATACCTTCAACTTATGAGCCAGCCCAATATTTCATATAAATTACCACGATTCAAATATCTCCAATTACCAAGGAGAGTTTAAGAAAAATATTTGAAGCTCAAACTTTTGAGTATTGGATTTCACTTTTACTTAAGATGTATTGGGTTTATTCTATATATATATATATATATATATATA
>NW_018164717.1:127905-129671 GCF_001263595.1 Phalaenopsis equestris | reverse complement strand
TATATATATATATATATATATATTGAAACATTTTCCATTACTTTCTTCAAAATTCTCAATAAGTTTAGCACTCCAAAAATGCTTAGAACTTTGTTGGGACATCCAGAATGTGGTTCAAGATGATCCCTCAATTTTCTAAGTCATCTCAAGTTCATTTAAGCCCACTGTGAATTTTTGACTTTATCGGCCAATTTTAGGTGATTTGAAATTTTAATAATAATAAAAGGTTCTTTTAATACTTTTAACTGTTATGAGTTAACAAGTATATGGGTAAAGGCCTTACCCAGTTAGGAATCCTTGTGGAGAATTTTATCCGATTATCTCACCTTTCATCAATGTGTTTTAAGAACTCTTATGAGTTTGGCTAAAAACTAACTTCAGTGATTTAACCTTCATGATTCATATTTATAGCTTTAAATAAGTGAAACACCATTCATAGCATTTTTGTAATTTAAAAGATCTTTATATATATATATATATATATATATATCCCCAAGTCAAGTTAAAGCATGGAAAATTTTAGAATACTTAGTTGTTCATTTTCTTGTTAAGAATTTTCATTTTAAACCATGATACATTGAGTAATAGATGATTCATTATGGGTCTTTTAGGACTTTAGGGGTGACCTTGTAAATTAAGCAATTTTGCACAAGTCTTTCTAACTTGTGGTAAGAGGCTCAATTTAGAGAATTAAATGTCCACAAATCATAATCCTCGCCACCTAATCATCCAAGCATTGATGTTCCTCTAATCCCCAGCATTTTTTAAATTTGCAATTTTACCCTCCCCATATTTTAGATAACATGTTGGCTATCCTAATTAACCATTAATGTTGCAAACATTTTAGTAGACACTTTTTCATAATTTTCACCCACTTTACCCTCTCATGTGACCTATTATTAATTGATTTAGGGTTGAGATGTAAATATTATACTTAGCATTATTTTTAAGAAAGGAGGAGTAACTGTAACTGTGAATAAGCATAATGAGTTTATACATACTAAACAAGTTACTGAGTGGTGAATATGCTTTGATTATAGAAAATTAAATTTTGACAATGGGAAAGATCATTTTCTACTACCCTTTCTAGATCAAATGCTGGATAGACTAGCTGGGTATAAATACTTTTGTTTTCTGGATGGATATACTGGTTATCACCAAATTCAAATATCTCCTGAGGATCAAGAGAAAACAACATTTACCCGTCCTTATGGTACTTTTACTTATGTGTGATGTAAGTGATTATGCTATTGGAGCTGTTTTAGAACAAATATATGATAAAATTTTCAAAATTATTTACTATGCTAGTAAAACTCTTAATGAAACTCAAATTAATTATACAAAAACTAAAAAAGTGTTATTAGCAATAGTATATGCCTTTGATAAATTTAGATAATATTGGATTAGAACTCATTGTACAGTGCATACTGATCATTATGCTATTAAGTACATCTGAAAAAGATGGATATTAAACCGAGACTTATAAGATGGATTCTTCTTTTCAAGAATTTGATTTTGAAATAGTAGATCATAAGGGAACTGAAAATCAAATTGCTGATCATTTGTCCATGCTTGAATTAAAAAAATACTCTATTTTGAAAAAGAAATTAATGAACATTTTCTAGATGAAAAATTGTTCACTGTAAATGAGTGGCGTGTTCCGTGGTATACCGACATTGTGAACTACATTGTTAGTGATAAACCCTATGGAATGACATGCCAATAAAAGAGGAAATTTATTTCTGAAGCTAAGACTTATTTTTTGG
>NW_018164717.1:125247-127889 GCF_001263595.1 Phalaenopsis equestris | reverse complement strand
AGGAAAGGATCTGATTATTTGAAGATGTGTACCATTAGAAGAAACTTATGAAATTATCCAAAAATGTCATAATTTTGATTTTGGGGGACATTTTGGTGTTGATGAAACAAAATACAAAATTCTACAATCTAGATTTTATTGGACTACAATTTTTAGAGATGTTAATGCTTATATCAAAACTTGTGATAGATGTCAAAGAGTAGATAATATTTCTAGAAGAAATGAGATGCCCCTCAATTATATGCTAGAAGTTGAAATATTTGATGTTTGTAGATTTGATTTCATGGGACCATTTATACCATCTTTTGGAAATTTATATATTCTGTTAGTAGTGGACTATGTATGCAAATGGATAGAAGCTATTACTTTACCTCGATGTGATACTCAAAGTGTTCCAAAATTTTTTAAAACAAACATATTTTGTAGATTTGGGATGCCGAGAGTTATCATTACTGATGGGGGAAGTCATTTCAGAAATGTCATTATGGAGAAGTTATTAAAGAAATATCATATAAATCAAAAGATTGTTACTGCTTATCATCCTTAGACAAGTGGTTTGGTTGAATTATCAAATTGGGAAATCAAAAGAATTATGAAAAAATCTGTGAATCCAACAAAAATGGATTGGTCGGTCAAAGTTGACTATGTTTTGTGGGCTTATAGGACTGCATATAGAACTCCTATAGGAATATCCCCATATAAACTAATATTTGGTAAAGCTTATCACTTACCAGTTGAACTTGAGCATAAAGCATATTGGGCTATTAAAGAGTTCAATTATAGTTTAAAAGATGCTGGTGAGAAAAGATTGTTACAATTAAATGAGCTTGAAGAGATATGGAATGAATCTTATGAGAGTGTTAAGATTTATAAAGAAAAGATGAAAATGTGGCATGATCGAAAGATACTTACTAAAAATCTCCAGCCAGGGCAACAAGTTTGGCTATATAATGCAAGGTTAATATTATTTCCAGGCAAACTTAAGTCCAGGTGGATGGCACCATTTGTTGTGATAAAAGTTTATCCTTATGGGGCTGTGGATATTAAAGATCATGATTCTAAGAAAGTTTTTAAAGTGAATGGACATAGACTGAAACCTTATTATATAGGGGATCAGCATAAATATAATGATGGAATGATGTTGGGTCAACCAGAATGAGCACTGGTTACGTCGGGCTGACGACGTAAAACCAAGCGCTTTATGGGAGGCAACTCATAGTTATCAGTGTGTGTTTTCTTTGATTGTTTTTTTTAGTCTGATTAAGAAATTTGGGGTATTATTTTTAAATATATTATGTGCTAATAATGATGTTTGGACTTTATTTAGTAACCTAGACATGTTAGAATAAGAATTTGGATGTTAAGTTGACTCGTGCAAAAATATGCACGCGTCAATAATCGGCACTTAAGCCCGGGGGTTAAAAACCATGTGCAAAATTCAGATTCTAGAAGGTTTAACCGCCAATTGATTGACTAAAATGTGCCAAGGCAGTTTTAGGATGTTTCTAGGAGTTAATAGATGGATTTAGACCTATAAATAGAAGGGTTTTATGAAGAAATTTCACCCCGGATTATTTTTAGCCCTAAAAGTCTAAGATAGAGAGATATTTAGAGAAAATGTCTTCATGGGAGATGGATTAGAAGAAAAAGGAAAAAGCCATGAAAAAGAAGTTCATTAGTCAAAGTGCACAGGAGATGTATAACATTTTCTTACCCGTTACTATTGAAGGAATATCGGAGAAGATCAACAAGATGGAGAATACTATATCTGTATTAGAGACTAAGGTGCTTGAATTGCATGCTCATCTAGAACATATTGGGTGGCAACTTAAGATGTAATTCATTCATACCAATTATATAGAGGAAGCGGATAAGGTGATGTTCAAAAGTGGATCAAAGATGATAGTTTTAGAGCTCGGCACCACCATCTGTTTTATCAACTCTATATTCCTGGAGAGACTACTGAAAGACAAGAATTCATTCCTTCTAATGAAAAGTGACATTAAGTTAAGTGTGTTTGGAGTCATGTTTTTAAGTGTGTTAGTGTTTGTGTCACTTATGTGTTTAATTGTAAAATGTGTGTTAAGTGTTTTGTAATTAAGAAAATTTTCTTGGTGGAATCGAGTGAGATTTGCTAGATCCAAGTTCCTTAAGGTTAGAGCTTTAGTTCTATGCAAAAATTTTGGATTTTCACCATATATTTTAAGCACATTTGGAAGATTTCAAAAATTTACTATTCATGGTGAAAAGTGAAAAAAAATCTATGGAAATTGCTTGAGAAGTTTTTTTAGTGCCTTTAGAAGTTTAGTTTAGGGAATTAAACTTGATTTTTAAAGTTATTTTTGGAATTTATCAAATTTTTAGAATGGCACCAAGAATGAAATAGAGTAGAGGAAAAAGCCCATTCAATTTGAGCTAATTTGTCAATCCAAAAACTCAGGATCGATATAGTGATGCTCTACAGTCACAAAAATTGATTTAGAAGTGATGTTTCAAGAGTCCATGTGGAGAGGTAGAAAATCCGATAGTTTTCCAACAGTGTGAACAGTTCTGTTGTTTCTCTGTTGTCGCAGTGATTTCTATTGTGAGGGAGTTTTATGCAAATCTTTCAGAGGCTGAAGACGATCGAGTTATGGTTAGAG
>NW_018164717.1:122727-125101 GCF_001263595.1 Phalaenopsis equestris | reverse complement strand
AGGAGAGTAAATTTCCCAACTTCAAAGTTATGTACACCTTCAAAGGCCTAGCACTATTTCATTTATGCTCGTCTGCTTCCGACCAATCATCTCAGTGAAGTGACTAGAGAGAGAGAAACGTTGAATTATTGCATTCAGGAGGGAAATCCCATCAACATAGGGGCTTTGATCTATCACACTATCATCAGTTCAGCTGCTGCTGCTACTACTGCAGGTATGAGATTTGCTTCCTTGATATTTTTATTATGCGATCACGGTGGAGTGAAGTATGATAATTGGGATGAATTTTTGTTACCTCTAAAGCCCATTACGAAGGTGAATGTGAAGACTTATTCTAAGCATTCAATTTTTAGCTGGAGAGGAGGATTTTCTGAAAGTTATGGATTAGAGACGTCTGCTCCATCTTCATCATGACCATCTACTTGTCGTGTTTCTACATCTAGAGGTGATACCAAGACTCAGGATGAGTTATTGCAGAAGATGAAGGACAATATCAATTTTACCGCTGATAAGGTACAAAATTCAAGCGTTTTGCAGATCATACTAATAGTTATTATAGAAGGAAAGGTGATTATGAAGAGAAATTCTCTTTGGAAAGCCTGATTAGAGGTGAACCAGGAGTGCAATTTCCTCCATATCCTCGATATCTTGATTATGAGCCTGCAGAAAAATGGTACAGCGGTGATTCTGAGGATGAAGAGTAGAGCTGAGAGATTCATTTTATGATTGTAATATTATGTGAACTATGTGGTCTGAGCTTGCTACATTTACATCTATGTGTTGTTTTAGACTATATTGTGTTTTAGACGTTTATGTTTTATTATTATGATGTTTGTGGTAGTAAATATTTTATTTTTAAATTTTAGGGTAGCAGCTGTTGTTTTGTGTTTAGTACCGTGCTTTAGTTAGTTTAGAACTTAACTTAATTTCATATTTATTATAAAGTAGAAAATCTTGCTAGCTTAGATCTAAACTTGAAATTCAGAAATGGTTGCCCTGCATTATTTTTCTTTTATCATGTTAGTTATCATGTTAGTGTGTAGTTTGCTTTTATACCCACTGTTTAGAAGTCTATTGAATCTCTATATGTTAAACTAAAATAAAATAGAGAAAGATTGATCAAAAATTAATTTTACTCCTTTCTTTAGCTTTATACTTGTGAATTATGATGTTAAAATTCCTGTTAGCATGTTATTTCAATTTTCATTTCCTGCCTATATAATTATCTGACGCTAAATTATTTAATCTATTAAAAATTTAAGTTTGGGGGGATGAAAAATATTTTCAAAACTGGAATTTTATTTGTTCTCAAATGAACTAAAAGTGAATCTAATTTTAAAAGAAAAATTAATTATGTATATGAAGTTATATTAGGCAAGCAAAATTTGATTTTAGAAATAAGTAAGAAAATTTAGTAAAAATTTTAAGTAATGAAGAAAAACTTTAAGTTAAAAGTTTTTAGTATAGAAAATGATTAATATAAGTGACTATCTTTAGTAAGAAAAATTGAATTTTTGTATTTTTGAAAAATTTAGATAATTTAGACTTTTATTTTTAATACTTAAAATTCTTTTATTAAAATGATTTTCAAAACTATTATTATATCTATAAGTAAAAGTATTATATCAAGACTTTACTTTAAGAAAGAAGAAGTGGAATTCAAAATCATTAAACGCCTATCCAGATATAGTAATCCTTGCCTGAAAAAGAAAAAGAAAACGAAAAAGAAAAAGAAAAAGAAAAGAAAAAGAAAAGAAATGTAAGGGAGGAGAAACTTGAGGATTTATGCCTAATCAAAAATTGGTTCTACATTTAATCTTTTTAAAGTATAAGACAAGATAAAATCTTAAGCTTATAAATATAATATAGTAATTAAATTTCTTTTTAATAAATTTTTTTAAGTAGAGAAAATAAAAGAACTAAAATCTAAATGTAGAGAAATTACAATATTTCTAAATTAGATAGAAACTCATAATTTCATAGTTCTTAACATTAAAAATTTTCAAACTTTAAGTTGGTCTCATCTACTAATTATTTTCTCTAAATTGGACTACTATATTTTTAAATCTAAATTTTAGTAACTCCTGAAGAAACTCATGTACATATCATACATATTTGGTTTTTAATGATGGAAGTGTCACTTGAGGACAAGTAACATTTTAAGTTTGGGGGATTTTGATACATCTAAAATATATAGTATTTTAGATACATTTTTATACCTATTTTTGAGATATTGCACTTTAATTGAAGGTAT
The DNA here is from genome assembly GCF_001263595.1 of Phalaenopsis equestris. Lineage (NCBI taxonomy): Eukaryota > Viridiplantae > Streptophyta > Magnoliopsida > Asparagales > Orchidaceae > Phalaenopsis > Phalaenopsis equestris. Next base: position 122,847 of record NW_018164717.1, on the reverse strand, counting down.
TTTTGTGTTTTTCTTGTAGATACAAGTAAAAATGGAAAAAATGCTTAAAGGAGTGAAAAAGGATCAATTTTGGAGCAAAAAGGTGAAAAATTGTGCAAAAGAGTTGTGGCGCCTAAGCGC
>NW_018164717.1:118303-122051 GCF_001263595.1 Phalaenopsis equestris | reverse complement strand
GAAAGAATCACATGAAGTTGTATGAATGAGAATGTACTTCATATGATTGAGTGCAAATAAATATGAAAATATTCATTGATGGGTGTAGAGTTAGAGGATTTTAAAGTGACAGGTTAAAGCCCTCAACTTGGTTTATTTTTTTAGGTTCTGATACAAGAATGTTAGCCCACAGGTGGAGGGAATTGAGGGAACTCTAAAGTGAGAGCTAGTATCTTCCCTGCCTGGCCAGTCTTCAGAGTTATTCAAACTTTAAATTAACCAATGTTCTTTCTAGCATCTCTAGTAAGGGAAAAGAATATTATAGCTCCTATTTGCATTATTGCTCCTATTTGGCACAACACAAATTGCATACTTCCACAATAGAACTCTTATTTTTATTACTGTTTCATGATAAGAAGAAATATATTTTCATATTAAATACTTTTTTTCTACAAAAACATTAGTTATCTTTTTACTGTTTTGTTAAAATATCAAAAATACTAAAAATATTTAAATTTTAAATTCTTGCAAAAAATTGTTTTCAATTTAAGTAATTATCTTTTTTAAAAAATTATTAAAACTTTTTAAAAAGTGCATATTACATAATTTTCCCTGTGGGTTCGATATTCAGGTCTTAATCAAAATGTCCTATATTACTTGATGACGATATGTATACTTACGTAGTATCCCAATATAAATATATATAAATTAAAAAGTTAAATTCTTATTTTTCTTCAGAATCAAGTTTTTGGTTTTGTTGCAAAATAAGGAAATATAAGTGACAACATCAAAACTATTGTTATACTGTGCATAAGCATTAAGTATCCAGGGATCAATATGTTGTTGCATATCCTCTTGCTGTTGTAGATCGTTGTCGTAGAATGCTGCCCATAAGAAAGCTCCAAGCTCCTCATCATGACAAGTTTAAGTTTTCTTATGTGTCAGGTTAAAATATCAAATCAAATGTCTTAATGTTTATGGTCATTTAAACATTAAGGGGCATATTAAAATGGATTAGAGCGACATCAGTTAGGATCCTACGGTTCCCTCATTCCGGTACCACTATTTTCTATTGGATTAACTTAGTTAGTCCAAATGAACTTAGTCCAAATGAATTTACTAAACTCAAATTAATGAGTTCCATACTTTCATTTAGACTGTGGGAAGCCTCGTTTGCAACCGTAGGTTACCTCCTTTTAGGGATTCCCGATCGTCTGATAGAGACGTCTTAATTTAGTTGCAATTGTTGTTTTGTGATGTTTGTGATTAAATTTTGAGTTTTCTTATATTTTGAATGTTGTGGCGGTGAATTTTATCTTAGCTTATTTTAGTTTTGGTTTTGGTTTTGCGGCTATCCTAGCAGTTTTAGATTTTCATGCAGGGTGACATCATTTTTTAACGTGCAAGTTTGAATTAAGAAGTACAAGAAGGTGAATGCATTAATTTAAAAGTGTACCTATCGATACTTCTCACTCCACCACCTGAAAGGTTAGTACTTGCAAGTATTTCAAGAAAATTTAAGTTGTAAAAGTAAATGACTGTTTAGCTAACAAGCCCCAAGTTATGATTTTGTTAAATCTCGAAAGATCCCAGTGGATAATTTTAGAACAAAATATGACAAGTTCAATTTGCCCTTCAGAATATCCAATAGATTTCAAAATATTCAATGTGTGGCCCTAGATCATTTTAAATATCTCTAGAAATATCTTGAGTTCATTTTGATCTTATCATAATGTTCCAATAATCATCTGAGGCTAGAGTGCGGCTACCTCATTGCTCAGTGAAGCTTAAAAATTTAATTAACCCAAGGATAGGATACTCGATTAATCGATTGATGTTTCATTTAAATGTTATGTGGTGGGTGCCCTTAAAGCATGTTTTTCATTTAATATTGTGGTGCCCGGAGTTAAAGTCTGACTTGTAGTGCTTATAGATGTTGATCACCAATCATATCATTTTATAAATCCAATCAACTTGAGTTTAAACATTGAACCTTTGTTACTACCAAGCCTTTGACTATCCTAATGAGTGAAATTGTGAGTTTCAAAGTTTCGATTTAAGTATCATTTATCCATATTATATGATCACATCATCCTTAACTTTGGGCTTTAGAAAAGTAAATTATCAGCTTCCGGCTTAAGCCCCTTACTTAAGAATTAAGAATCATTTGATCTTTAAATTTGATCTTTAAATGACTTCCAAGTCATGAAGATTAGGAGAATTATGCTTTTAGTTGATGTTGTGCAATGGTATTGAATGGGTTTCTACTGTTTAGCCCCATTGTATTTAAATTGTCCAAACATGTTCATTAAGATCAAAATTACCCATTTTTCCTTAGATAATCCTAAGTTTTCTATTTAAGGCACCAAAGTCTTAAAATTACCACTTTGCCCTTGTGGCACTCGACTAAAGGAAAATATGTTGAGATTTTCAGACCTATTTTACATTGTTTTTTGTGATATTGCACTTTAAAGAAGGGTATTTTTGATGTTTTGGGCAGGTATGATGAATTATGGTCATTGGAGCAAAAAGATGCAAAAATGGTGTAATTTGGAGCAAAAACGAGCAAGAAATGAAATTTTGCCCTCTCACCTTTCGATAAGTCTTTCGATGCTTAATTTCTCTTACATTTCTTCTTTTACACTTCTTGCATATTTTTTAATGATATTACACTTTAAAGGAATTTTATTTTCATGATTATTTTGTAGGGCTATCTGTTTGGAACACAACACAACTGAAATGGGGCGAAACAGAGTCAAGATGGTGCCAAACAAGATGGTGCCAACCGGAGCGAAACGGTGGAGCTGCGCAGTCTGCTCGCTGACGGCGCCAAAATGGCACTAACCCCGCGACAAAATGGCCCCGACTGTGAGATTTACCCAAGAAGACCGAAAAATGATAGAAAAGTTCGCCGACGGCGCCCTCGAGCCCGCTGAAGGCGCCCGTGACGACTATGGACCGACTTTTGGCAGTTATGGGCTGAAATTCAACGTATTTTGATGCTTTTTGAAGGGACTCTTGTGACAACTCTTCAAACTTCATCTGTACACTTTAAAAGAATGAATTTAGGTTAAAAAAGGGGATATGTGTGAGAAGAATGTTAGGAAAAGTGTAGAGAAAGTTTAGGGTTTTTAGAATAGGAGTAGAAAAATAGGAGTAGAAAGAAACAAAAACGGTGTGATTTAGAGCAAAAACGAGCAAGAAATGAAATTTTGCTCTGTTACTTCTAGCATTGCATGGATCGGCGAGAGACTTTGTGTGAGAGATTTTCTTCTTTCTTTCAAAGGGAAAAGGCTAAGTATTGTGTTCTTCATTATCTTATATTTTTGTAAACACTTATCTAGTGGATTTGCTTTGATTAAATGAAGTTTTTTGTTGTGTTTTCTTCATGCTTCGTGATGTGTTTCTCTTACTCTCACTCCTTGTTTGGAAATAATGGTATGAGAAGATAATGCCATTGTTTTCATTTTATTTTTCTTTTGTAATGAGTAGAATTCATGTTTAAGATATTGTGATGCATGTTACAAGTGCATTTAATTATAAATGTGAGGGTTTTTACTTGCACTTTATTTACATTACAATAAAGGTCTGTTGTAGTGTTAAAATTCGTTGTAATTACATTAAGACCTGAGAGGGCTGTGTAATTCTCAACAAAGTAGAGCCACATTCAGATTCCATGGATGGTTAAGTTCATGGGAGTTGAATGCAAATAAATAGAGAAATATACTTTGATGGGCGTAGAATTGGAGATTTTAGGGTGACAGACTAA